>NW_027597275.1:52500-89676 GCF_964194155.1 Cetorhinus maximus
AGTGCTCGGTGACTGAAGCTGCTAATCTCAGAGGAAACATCTGGGCAGCTGCCTCCTGTCCCGTCTCCAGCTGCCGTCTGAGCTGGGTACCCTCCCCCCCACCTTCCCTCTCCCCCCAACCCTCTCCCCATCCCTCTCCCACTGTCCCCACAATCCTCCCACGCCTTCCAACCATCCTCCCCGCCCCCCCCCACCCGCTCACCCACCTTCCCCCTCCCCCCATCTGTCCCACCCCCCCCTCACCATGGTTACGGGTTCAGACAGTGTGAAACGTTGACCAGTGTGGCAATGGGACAGGGAGATTCAGTCACAAACGTTTCTCGCTGTGGGAACAGCAGCTGCTCAGCAAAGGGAACCTGTCTTGTTTATTTTCCAGCCTCAAGTTTTGATAAACTCTCTTGTTTATCCGCCCAAACCCACAAAATTCGTCATAAAGAGGCACTTGCATTTAATATAAAATCCTCTTCTCTTAATTTCCCATCGAGCAGGGAGGGAGGCCATTCAGCCCATCATTCCTGTGCTGACTCTTTGAAAGAGCGATCCAAGTAGTTCCACCCACCGCCCCCCACCGCCCAGTCTTTCTCCCCGTAGCCCAGGCAAATTTCACTTTTTCAAGTACTTATTTTCTTTCCGTTTGAAATTTATTATTGAATCTGCTCCCACTGTTCCTTCAAGTAATAGGTGCTCTGTAAAAAAAAAACATTCCCTACCTCCACTCTGACACTGAGTGACAAAGGTCAACTAGAAACCTCCCTGACTGAGGCTTGTTGGAGTTGGCTGGCCTGTGCCCCTACTCACCTCGGCCGTACTTTCGTTTCTTCCAGCCTCCGACTATCCCAACGCTCCCTGGGCCAGCTCCAACTCGCTCAGCTTCAACCCATCCGAAACTTACACCAAGCCCTGTTCATCCGTCACCCCCTGTGCCCACTGACCTACACTGGCACCCGCTCCAGCAAAACTCTCATCCCTGTTTTCAAATCCCCACCCCCTCCCGATCCCTGGAATCTCCTCCAGCCCCGCATCCCTCCGAGATCTCTGCGCTCCTCTAATTCCGGCCTCCTGAACATCCCCCCACCCCCCCCCGCCCGGATTTTAATCATTCCACCATTGGGGGCCATGCCTTTAGCTGCCTGGGTCTTAAGCTTTGAAATTCCTTCCCTGAACTTCTCCACCTCTCTCCTCCTTTAAGGCACTCCTTAAAACAAGCAAGCTTTTGCCCTCATATCTCATTATGCCCCGCGTGTCAAATTTTGTTTGATAACACCGCTGTGTGAAGCACCTTGGGACATTTTTATTGCTTTAAAGGCGCTATGTAAATCAAAGTTTTTGTTGTTGTTGGCTAGCTTTGCCGAATTAGAATTGAAGGAAATCCGTCCTTCTGAGATAACAGTTTTATTGAAACATTTTACGGGGGGTTGATGTTCAAAGCCAGTGGGAGGGGGGGGGGGGATAATACTGGACAGAGAGAAATCTGTTTAAGAAGATTCAGTGATTTGATGGGGTCGACAGAGAGAAACTATTTCCCCTGGTTTCGGTGGGTAGCCGGGGGCGGGGGGGGGGGAGTGGAAATCCAGAACAAGGGGGCGGAACCTTAAAACGAGAGTCAAGCCGTTCCAGGGCTGATGTCAAGAAGCACTCCCTCACACACAGGGAAATCTGGGAAAGGAAATCACTCTCCCCACAAAAGCTGTTGAGGTTGGTGGGGGGGTTGGGGGTGCGGTGAGGGGGGGGTGTTGTGGGCTAACTGAAAATTTCGATAGATTTTTGTTGGGTGAGTATATAGAACCAGGGTGGGTAAAGTTAAGGTGCAGGTCAACGGCGATCAAATGGCAGAACAAGCCTGGTGTTTGTCTGTAGCAGGCTTGATGGGCTGAATGGCCTCCTCCTAGAACGAGAAGGAGATATGATCTCAAAAGTGATTGCCTATGGGGGCGGGGGGATAGTCAGGCAGGGGCCAGGTGGACTCCGATTGAGAGAGAGAGAGAGAGAGATGGACGGGAGCTGAGGGACAGAGCTGAGTTATACCAACCCACAGCGAGGAAGGTGTTTGAACATTTCAATCAAAGGTTAAATATATAAATCACAGGAAGTTTGAGCTTTGACAATTTAACTTCCTGTTTCTGAGCTCTGTGGATAACAGTTTCCTGTTAGTAACAGACCCAAATTATTATTCCCCTACAAGCTTAAATTAAGTTTTGTTTTAAATCTCTCGATTTTTAATATTTAATCTGTCTGTTCTGAAGAAACCCAGAGTGTATCTGAGGTGGAGATGGCTCTGGAATCTTTCACACAGTCACTAGGCATGGAGCGGCCTAGTGGAACAAGTGAAGCCTTCTTTGGGAGACCTGTAGGAACCAGCTGTATAATCAGCTGTACCCAGCTTCCTTACCTTGTTCCTGGCTCTGTCCGATTCTAACTTTAAATACACACACACACAAATAAAACCGGAAACTTCTGTAAATATGCTGCGAGTGAGTCGGTCTCTGGGAGAGAAAGGTCAATTTAAATCGAGACATATTTACAGAACATGAATCTGCATATTCCCTCATGCAAGCCCTTTTATGAATTCATTAATGGGATATGTGCATTGTTGGCAAGGTCACTTTTGTTAGCCGGATGACTGAATGGCTTGTTAGGCTAGGCCACTTCAGATCAAGGTTAACGGTGATGGGACTGGAGCCACACACAGGCCTGTCTGGGTAAGGGCGGCAGGTTTCCTTGACAGGGCAGATGCTGAGAGATTGTTTGCCCTGGCTGGGCGGGGAGGGGGGTCTAGAACACAGGGGCACAGTCTCAGAATAAGGGGTCGAACATTTAGGACTGAGCAGAGGAGAAATTACTTCACTGAGAGGGAGGTGAATCTTTGGAATTCTCTACCCCAGAGGGTTGTGGAAGCTCAATCCTCGTGCATGTTCAAGACCGAAATTGGTAGGTGTTTGAGCACTGAGGGGGATT
Source organism: Cetorhinus maximus (assembly GCF_964194155.1). NCBI lineage: Eukaryota > Metazoa > Chordata > Chondrichthyes > Lamniformes > Cetorhinidae > Cetorhinus > Cetorhinus maximus. Next base: position 55,456 of record NW_027597275.1, read on the forward strand.
AAGGGAAATGGAGACTGGGTGGGAAAGTGAAGTTGGAATAAAAGATTAGCCTTGATCAATGGTGAAGCTGGTTCAAGGGGCTGAATGACCTACTCCTGCTCCGATTTATGTTCTTACGCAAAACTAGAGACAATCAATATTCGTAGTCACTGATAAATCCAATTGGAAATTCAGGAGAAACTTCTTCACCCAGGGAATGGTGAGAATGTGGAATTCACCACCACAGGGAGTGGCTGAGGTGAATATTATAGATACATTTAAGGGGGAAGCTGGATAAACACATGAGGGAGAAAGGAGTAGAAGGATATACAGGGCAGGGTTTGATAAGAAGATAAGTGGGAGGGCCTTGTGTGGACCAATTAGTCCATATGGCCTGTTTCAGTGTTGCAAATTCAATTTAGCGCCAATTTAATCCAGGAAAGCCATGATTTGACCCAGTGAGGAGCTGGAGTTTGATGCATGGTGTGTAACCGAGTGCTGCTGAGTGATGGTTTTCTCTTTCTGACAGGGTTTTCTGGTCAGCACTGTGAGGTGAATGTCGACGATTGTGTTGACCATCACTGTCAGAACGGAGGGTTGTGTGTGGACGGTGTGAACACCTACAACTGCCAGTGTCCCCCGGAATGGACAGGTAAAGACTCCGATAGATCAACCCACCTGGGTCATCGCCGCGGTTACTGCTCCACAGTCTCCCCGATCGAAGTCTCCTACCTTTGTCCGAGAGAAACGATGCGTGCTCTCCGACAAAAGGGTCTTCTCTGGACAAGGACCCCCTCATTAGTTAATGTCCTCTGAGGGAGACTGTCTGCGCTGCTCTAATTCTGGCCTCTTGACCATCGCTGATTTCCATCGCTTTACCAATGGCGGCCGTGCCTTCAGCTGCCTGGGCCCCAAGCTCTGGAATTCCCTCCCTAAACCTCCCCGTCTTTCTCTCTCCATCTTCTCATTTAAAATGTTTCCAAACCGTCTTTCTTGACCAAGCTTTTGGTCACCTGTGGTTACATTTTGTTTGATATATGTTCCTGTGAAGTGATGGGATATCACTTGGGATATCTTACCACTTTAGAAGTGCTATATAAATGCAATTGTTGTTGAAACCTTCCCCCTTACCCAAGTCAAATGGCAGGGTGGGGGGTGGTCTGAGGGCAGGAGCCCTCTCGTTTTTCATGATGACCCATCTTTACAACCTTTCAGCCTCAGGCCTTTTCCCCTCGCAAGAGATCCTCAGTGCAAGTTCAGGAACTGCAATGAGATAGTCGCCCATGGAAGCCATCACAGTTCTCATCTGAAGCCCACACCGTGTGGAGGTGGGGTCACTGGCAGTGATCGGGAACAGGAAACCTGCCGAAACCTGGGCTGGAATCCAATTGCTCTGCCCCTTCCTGAGCCCAGGGGAGGCTGCAGGGGTTTGTACCGTCTCCCCAGCCTCCCACTGTTTAGATGGTGAAGATACTCACTCAGTTGTGAGCAACAAAGGAGGGAGTTTAGTGGAAGGTAAATGATTGTTTAAGAAGTTGGTTCTGTCCTCTCCCCACAGGTCAGTTCTGTACTGAGGATGTAGATGAGTGTCAGCTGCAGCCCAATGCCTGTCAGAACGGAGGGACCTGCCATAACACTAACGGTGGCTATAACTGCGTCTGTGTCAATGGGTGGACCGGCGATGATTGCAGCGAGAACATCGATGACTGCGCTATCGCGGCCTGCTACAGTGGGGCCACATGCCATGACCGTGTTGCCTCCTTCTACTGCGAGTGTCCTCATGGCAGGACAGGTAAGAATGGGGTGTGGAACCCATAAGGTCACCACCTCTGACCTTTCACTGCCTCTGACCTTTTGCCGCCAAAGATCTTTCACTGCCTCTGACCTTTCAACACCACTGACCTTACACCATCTCTGGCTTTACACCACCTCTGACCTTTCAACACCACTGACCTTACACCACCTCTGGCTTTACACCACCTCTGACCTTTCAACACCACTGACCTTACACCACCTCTGGCTTTACACCACCTCTGACCTTTCAACACCACTGACCTTACACCACCTCTGACCTTACACCACCTCTGACCTTACACCACCTCTGACCTTATGCCACCTCTGACCTTACGCCACCTCTGACCTTATGCCATCTCTGATCTTTTGTCATCTCTGACCTTACAAAACCACTAACCTTTTACATTATCTATAAGTGTGCAGAATTGTATTTTGATGGAAAAATAAGGAATAATTACACATATTCCTTGGAAATTATGAGTTTAAACGGGGTAAAGGGTCAGAGGGATCTGGGGGTACAGGTACACAAATCACTAAAAATAGCAACACAGGTTAATAAGGTCATAAAAAGGGGGTTCATTTCTAGAGGGATGGAATTTAAAGCAGAGAAGTTCGATTAAACTTGTGTAGAACCTTGCTTAGACCACACTTGGAGCACGGCATCCAGGTCTGGTCTCTATATTATACAAACAATACAGAGGCACTGGAGAAGATCCAAAATAGATTGACAAGGATGATACCAGAGCTGAGAGGTTACAACTGTCAGGAAAGACTGAACAGGCTGGGGCTCTTTTCTCTAGAAAAGAGAAGGCTGAGAGGTGACCTGATCGAGGTCTTTAAATTAAGAAAGATTTTGAGAGAGCGGATGTAGAGGAGATGTTTTCACTTGTGGTGGAGACCAGACTGAGGTGTAATAAGAGTGTTTCTGTGTTGTAACATTCGATGTAATGCCAACATTTGAGAATTGGTTACGTAGGTCGTTGTTGGAAATGACAGTTAGAGAACAGGGTGGGTGCAGGGATTCAAGTGGGGGGATAAAACCTAGCAGGCTGGAAGGGCTGAATGGTCTCTCTGTGTGAGGTATTTTCTCTCTATTGATCCTCTGCCTTGTTTTTGTTATGCAGGGCTGCTCTGTCACCTTGACGATGCGTGTATCAGTAACCCCTGCCATGAGGAGGCAAACTGCAGCACGAATCCTGTCAATGGCAAGGCCATCTGCACCTGTCCAGTGGGATTCTCAGGGGCTGCCTGCAAGCAGGATGACGATGAATGCTCTCTAGGTAACACGGGAACTTGTAACTTCTCCGCGCCATCGTCTGTTTTGTTTATTTTCCTCTTGTTGCCAACTCCCTGGGGACATTGGGTAACACAACCTCTCACCTCCGAGTCAGACGGTTCAGTCCAGAGCCCTGGGTCATGTAATCCAGGTTGACGCTCCCAGTGCAGCACTGAGAGAGTGCTGCACTGTCGTACGGTCAGTACTGAGGGAGTGCTGCACTGTCATACGGTCAGTACTGAGGGAGTGCTGCACTGTCAGAGGGTCAGTACTGAGGGAGTGCTGCACTGTTGGAGGGTCAGTACTGAGGGAGTGCTGCACTGTCATACGGTCAGTACTGAGGGAGTGCTGCACTGTCATACGGTCAGTACTGAGGGAGTGCTGCACTGTTGTACGGTCAGTACTGGGTGAGTGCTGCACTGTCATACGGTCAGTACTGAGGGAGTGCTGCACTGTTGTACGGTCAGTACTGAGGGAGCACTGCACTGTTGTACGGTCAGTACTGAGGGAGCACTGCACTGTTGTACGGTCAGTACTGAGGGAGTGCTGCACTGTCGTACGGTCAGTACTGAGAGAGCGCTGCACTGTCGTACGGTCAGTACTGAGCGAGCGCTGCACTGTCGTACGGTCAGCACTGAGAGAGTGCCGCACTGTCGTACGGTCAGCACTGAGGGAGTGCCGCACTGTTGTACGGTCAGTACTGAGGGAGTGCTGCACTGTTGTACGGTCAGTACTGAGGAAGTGCTGCACTGTTGTACGGTCAGTACTGAGGGAGTGCTGCACTGTCGGAGGGTCAGTACTGAGGGAGTGCTGCACTGTCGTACGGTCAGTATTGAGGGAGTGCTGCACTGTCGGAGGGTCAGTACTGAGGGAGCGCTACACTCTCAGAGGGTCAGTACTGAGGGAGTGCTACACTGTCCGAGGGTCAGTACTGAGGGAGCGCTGCACTGTTGGAGGGTCAGTACTGAGAGAGTGCTACACTGTTAGAGGGCCAGTACTGAGGGAATGCAGCACTGTGGGAGGGTCAGTACTGAGGGCGTGCTGCACTGTCAGAGGGTCAGTACTAAGGGAGGGTCCACTGTGTGGAGGGGAATGTGTATAGAGGGAGGGTCTCTGTGTGTGTGGAGGGGAATGTGTATTGAGGGAGGGTCTCCGTGTGTGCGGAGGGGAGTGTGTATAGAGGGAGGGTCTCTGTGTGTGTAGGGGAGTGTGTATAGAGGGAGGGTCTCTGTGAGTATGGAGGGGAGTGTGTATTGAGGGAGGGTCTGTGTGTGTGGAGGGGAGTGTGTATTGAGGGAGGGTCTCTGTGTGTGTGTGGAGAGGAGAGTGTACTGAGGGAGGGTCTCTATGTGTGTGTAGGGGAGTGTGTATTGAGGGGGGGTCTCCATGTGTGTGTAGGGGAGTATGTATTGAGGGAGGGTCTCTGTGTGTGTGGAGGGGAGTGTGTACTGAGGGAGGGTCTCTGTGTGTAGAGGGGAATGTGTATTGAGGGAGGGTCTCTGTGTGTGTGGAGGGGAGTGTGTATTGAGGGGGGGTCTCCGTGTGTGTGTAGGGGAGTATGTATTGAGGGAGGGTCTCTGTGTGTGTGGAGGGGAGTGTGTACTGAGGGAGGGTCTCTGTGTGTAGAGGGGAATGTGTACTGAGGGAGGGTCTCTGTGTGTAGAGGGGAATGTGTATTGAGGGAGGGTCTCTATGTGTGTGGAGGGGAGTGTGTATTGAGGGGGGGTCTCCGTGTGTGTGTAGGGGAGTATGTATTGAGGGAGGGTCTCTGTGTGTGTGGAGGGGAGTGTGTACTGAGGGAGGGTCTCTATGTGTGTGTAGGGGAGTGTGTATTGAGGGAGGGTCTCCGTGTGTGTGTAGGGGAGTATGTATTGAGGGGGGGTCTCCGTGTGTGTGTAGGGGAGTGTGTATTGAGGGGGGGTCTCTGTGTGTGTGTAGGGGAGTGTGTATAGAGGGAGGGTCTCTGTGTGTGTGGAGGGGAGTGTGTACTGAGGGAGGGTCTCTGTGTGTAGAGGGGAATGTGTATTGAGGGAGGGTCTCTGTGTGTGTGGAGGAGAGTGTGTACTGAGGGAGGGTCTCTGTGTGTGTGGAGGGGAGTATGTATTGAGGGAGGGTCTGTGTGTGTGGAGGGGAGTATGTACTGAGGGAGGGTCTCTGTGTGTGGTCTGTTTGCCTGTTTTCATCACTTGAAAGTTCTCTATCACCCGCAGGTTCCAACCCCTGTGAACATTCTGGGAAGTGCATCAATACCCTCGGCTCCTTCGAGTGTCTCTGCCAGCCAGGCTACCACGGCCCTCGATGTGAACTGGACATTAACGAGTGTATGTCCAGCCCCTGCCAGAATGACGCTACCTGCCTTGACCTGATTGGGAAGTTTCAGTGCATTTGCATGTCCGGTAGGTCCTGAGGGCGATGGGATTAGAGTGACACATGGACTGGGAGCAGAGAGTAGGGTGAAAGGTTGTTTTTCTCAGACTAGTGTTAATATACAGGTGGGGTTAGGGGTCAGTATTCGCAGCATTGCCCTTTCTGATACTTATTGCATTCAAAAATGTAACAGACAGTAAGGAGAATAGTAACAGACTTCAGGATGACATAGACACACTAGAGAACGCCCTTTACCTGACTCCAGTCCCACATCAATTGTGGTTGACACTGACATGCTCTCTTCTACAGCTCAGAGCTACACTAGTTACAGGTTGCACAGATTGGGGTTGTATTTCCTTGAGTTTACAAAATTAATGGGTAATCAGACCAAGATGTTTAAGACGGTTAAAGGATTCAATAGGGCCGATAGAGAGAAACTATTTCCTCTGTTGTGGGGGAATCCAGGTCAAAGGGGGCAGAACCTTAAAACGAGAGCCAGGCCGTTGTGGGGTGATGTCAGGAAGCACTTCCTCACACACAGGGGAGCGGGAATCCGGAACGATCTTCCCTGAAAAGACCCTGATGCCGAGGGAACGATCGATTCAAGAATGAGATTGATGGATTTTTTTTTTTGCTGGGTGAGGGGATTAAGGGTCACAGGCCCAAGGCAGGAAGGTGAGGTTGAGATGCAGATCAGCCACGATCTAATCGAGGGGCAGAATGGCCTCCTCCTGTTCCTACAGATGTGATGAAAAGCGATTTTTTTTTTGTGTGTGTTGTTGTTGCTTCTGGGACGTAAAAGGGTGAATTGCGAGTTCCGAGCTCCCCGACAAATTCTTCACTTGCAGGTCAGGAGAGATTTTTCCTCTCATCGTCCCTGACCCCAAAATATCAGCCAACTAAAATCAATCCAATGAACCCTGAAATCTCCAAATGAACGCCCAGCGTTAGCAGCTTTTTGATGGAGAGACCTTCAGCTTTCCACTAGCCTCAGTGTGAAAAACATCCTAGTCCCCTATACTGATAGAAACGGTTAATTCTGTGTGTTTTAAAATTGCAGGATATGAGGGAATCTTCTGTGAAATTGATATTGATGAGTGTGCCAGTAATCCATGCTTAAACAAGGGCAACTGCGTCGACAAAATCAATAAGTTTGAGTGCGAATGCCCCTCAGGTAGGTGCCAGTGTTCAATAAATCTTCACCCTTTTGCCTGGGTACTCTGAGCTTGGCTGCTTATTAATCCCGGCCTGCGGGCAGGCTTTATTTACCAAGATGTGGCCTACATTCACTCCTATCCTTCAGCCTCTGGGATAATCTGTCTGTTGCCAGAATGATTGTTCTCACAGCAACTGAAGTCCAGGAGAGTGAAATTAACATTAAAAAAAAAATCAACTCCGTTCATTTCGCTAATAAAATGTCAGAGCGCGTCTGGCAGTGCCAAGAATTGGAGCCTCTGGAGATAATTATTATGGTGGCACTCGGCGCTCGGACTTTCCATCGTTTATCGGTTTGGGTGCAACTTATTTACACTTCATTCTTAACATGGGTTTTCCCATCCAGTTCCACACATGCCCACACCTAACAAAGACACTGCCTCTCACTTGGGTACGGGTTCCACACACACTGACTCTCACTGGGGTACGGGTCCTACACACACTGACTCTCACTGGGGTACGGGTCCCACACACACTGACTCTCACTGGGGTACGGGTCCCACACACACTGACTCTCACTGGGGTACGGGTCCCACACACACTGACTCTCACTGGGGTACGGGTCCCACACACACTGACTCTCACTGGGGTACGGGTCCCACACACACTGACTCTCACTGGGGTATGGGTCCCACACACACTGACTCTCACTGGGGTACGGGTCCCACACACACTGACTCTCACTGGGGTACGGGTCCCACACACACTGACTCTCACTGGGATACGGGTCCCACACACACTGACTCTCACTGGGGTACGGGTCCCACACACACTGACTCTCACTGGGGTACAGGTCCCACACACACTGACTCTCACTGGGGTACGGGTCCTACACACACTGACCCTCACTGGGGTACGGGTCCCACACACACTGAATCTGACTGGGAGAGGGGGCCATTTGTTTGATGAAGAAATGTGTGTGTTCAAGAATAAAGTGAGGGTTTCGAATGGAGTCTGTGACAGGAGCTTTGCGGTTTTCTGGTTGTCAGAATGCTCAGTAACCATAGGAACCCACCGCCCACAACACACACACACACACACACACACACACAGACTAATCCCCTTTACTGGCCTATATTGTGACACTCCCTTCCCCCAACCTCTCCCTCTACAACCAACTGCCCCACCCCAACAACCCATCACCTCTCCTCCCCCCACCCCCACCACCCATTGGCCTGTCTCTCATTAATCCTCCAGTTGGATCGCAGGCTCCTGTCCACTCTCTGCTGACCACTCGGTCTGTTTAACTCCTCAGGATTCAATGGGAATTTGTGTCAGATTGATGTGGATGAGTGTGCGAGCACTCCCTGCCAGAACGCAGCACGCTGTGTGGACGGGCCCAATAAATATCACTGCGAATGTCTGAAAGGTCAGTGCTGCTCTTCCTGCCACTCGCTCTGCTCTCTCAATCCCCTGCTCTCCTTCCCTCGCTCCAGCTCATCCTCTTCTCTTCCTTGCCCTCTCTTTGACCCCCCCTCTCCACTGACACTCTTCCTGGATTTTCACATCCCAATCCCAGCTTCACCACATCACCAACCCTTCAGGTTCCTTCTGTTTCCATGTTCAGTGTCGGACCCTCTCAGCTCCTCCACTCTTCATTCGATCCTTCAGTTTAATAACAATCTTTCTGATTTAGGAAGGTGTTTGTTATTCTCGCAGTGACACCCTGTTCACCAGAGTTTGGAAACTCATTCGTCAATAGGCCATCATTGTGTGTGTGTGAGAGAGAGAGAATCTCCCTCTCTCCCTCCTTCTCTCCGTTTAACACTCTGTCCCTCTCCCTCCCTCCCTCTCTCTCCCTCCCTCCCTCTCTCTCACTTCCTCTGTCTCTCTCCCTCTCTATTTCTCCCATTCTCTCTCCGTCCCCCTCTCTCTCTCTCCCTTTCTCTCTCTCCCCCGTATCCTGCTTTCTCTCCCTCTTGCTTTTCCTCTCTCGTCCCTATCCCCTCCCTCTCTCCCACTTCCTCTGTCTCTCTCCCTCTCTCTCTCTCCCTTTCTCTCTCTCCCCCGACTCCCGCTTTCTCTCCCTCTTGCTTTTCCTCTCTCCTCCCTATCCCCTCCCTCTCTTTCCCTCTCTCTCCCCCCTCTCTGTCCCCCTCTTTCTCCCCCTCTTTCTCCATCTCTCTCTCTCCATCTCTCTCCCCTCTCTCCTCCCTCACTTTCCCCCCCTCTCTTTCTGTCTCTCCCCACCACCCCATGTCTAGCTTTCATCGATATTTCCTGCCGTCTGATTTTTGCTGATTTTGTGGTGAATGTTTTTTTCTGTAGGTTTTACTGGGACTCTCTGTGAGATGGACATCAATGAGTGCGAGCAGGACCCTTGTCACTATGGGGAATGCAAGGATGCCATTGCGACCTTTATCTGTGTCTGTAGCCCTGGTTATACAGGCCGTGTGTGTGACATTAACATCAACGAGTGTCAGAGCCAACCATGTCAGAACGGAGGGAGTTGCCAGGACAAAATAAATGGCTACGCCTGTGCCTGTCTCACAGGAACCATAGGTACCGATTGCTCCCTTCTCCCCCTTTCCTCACCCGTTTCCTCACTCCCTGCCTCATCCTCTTCCTCACCCTCAATTTTTATCACATCCATTTCCCCTCACCCCACACCTCCTTCTTTTCTGAACCTTTCCCCTCACCGCCCCCTCTGCTTACCCCTTGTTCTCCCTCGTGTCCTGGGAAAATATTAACCCCTAAACTCAGCAAACACATTTTAAAAATCAGATGATTTAATTACTATCACATTGTTGCTGTGGGATCTTGCTGTGCACAAATTGGCTGCCGCTTGTCATCCAAAGTTCTGCTGCTTGTATCCTAGCTCACACCACCACCCCTGTGCTTGCTGACCCACACTGCCTCTCGGTTAGGCATAGCCTTGATTTTAAACTTGTCCTTGTTTTCAAATCCCTCCATGGCCTCACCCCTCCCTATCTCCATCACCTCCTCCTGACCCGTGACCCTCAGAGATCTCTGTCCTGCTCCGATTCTGACCATCCCCTGGATCTTTATCGTCTCACCACTGGCAGCCGCGTCTTCAGCTGTCTCTGGAATTCCTACATTATGACAGTGACTACACTTCACAAAGCGTCAGATTGGCTGGAAGAGAGTTTTAGGGTGTTCTGAGGTGGTGATAGGTGCTACATAAATGTACATCTTTTAACTTTCCGTTAAAAGCTACTTCTAATCATATTTATTCGTCGTGGTGCTCGAGGTTCGAGTTTTTAATTTTTAATCGCTGGAAATATTATTTTTCCCACAGGTGTAAACTGTGAAACAAACTTGGATGATTGTGCCAGTAATCCCTGTGAATACGGCAACTGCATTGATCAGATTAACAGTTATGACTGTGTCTGTGAGATTGGATACACAGGTAAGACTTGCTCCTTAACCCAGTAACATTGCCTGTCCTGCCTCTGTCTCAGCTCATCTGCTGCTGAAATCCTTATCCACGCCTTCGTTCCCTCCACACCTGACTATTACAACACGCTCCTAGCTGGTCTCCCACAGTCAGTCCTCCCTAAACTTGAGGTCATCCAAAGTTCTGCTGCTTGTATCCTAGCTCACACCACCATCCCTGTGCTCGCTGACCTACACTGCCTCTCAGTTAGGCATAGCCTTGATTTTAAACTTGTTGTTCTTTATTTTCAAATCCCTCCATGGCCTCACCCCTCCCTATCTCCATAACCTCCTCCAGACCCATAACCCTCTGAGATCTCTGTCCTGCTCCGATTCTGACCATCCCCGGATCTTTATCATCTCACCACTGGCAGCCGCGCCTTCAGCTGTCTCTGGAATTCCCTCCCTAAACCTCTCTGTCTCTCTCTCTCTGTCTCTCTCGGTCCCTCTGTCTCTCTGTCTCTCTCTCTCTCTGTCCCTCTGCCTCTCTCTTTCTGTCTCTCTCTGTCCCTCTGCCTCTCTCTCTCTGTCTCTCTGTCTCTCTCTCACTCTGTCCCTCTGTCTTTCTCGCTCTGTCTCTCTTTGCCTCTGTCTCTCTCTCTCTCTCTCTGTCTCTCTCTCTTTCTTGCTCTCTATCGCTCTCTATCCCTTTCCCCCTCTCGCTTTCCATCTTTAAGATTCTCCTTAAAATCTACATCTTTCACCAAGTTTTTGATCACCTGTCCTGTAGAGTAAAGGGTTAACATCAGAACCATAATTGATGCTGGTGTAATAATGATGTCAGATCACATGACTGAGAGTAAGCGAGATCTGGAATGAGGAGAAGTTCCAGCCTCGTGTAGAGGTCCAAATGTCTCCAAGTCCGAGAGTATTGTCTGGAAGGATGCCCACTAACAGGAAGCTGCCGTCAAGCCAAAAAGGCGTTCTGCCTATCTCACAAATGAGTAATGTGGTATATGAATTTCAGTGCCAGTGTGATGCTAGGTATGTAGGCTGGATGTCTCAAAGACTGGCGGATTGTATCAGACAGCATGTCCCAGCTGCTGTTCGCAACGGGCAGGATACAGGCCAAACCCAACCAGCCCACACTTGCAAAACTCAAAACACAGTGTCCAACATTAGCTGTGATTCTGCAACTGGACAACATTTGCTAAATAATAGAGCTATACAAAATCGTGAGGGGCATAGATAGGGTAGATAGGAAGAAACTTTTCCCCTTAGTGGAGGTCTCAATAACCAGGGGCATAGATTTAAGATAAGGTGCAGGAGGTTTAGAGGGGATTTGAGGAAAACCTTTTTCACCCAGAGGGTGGTTGGAATCTGGAACACACTGCCTGAGGGGGTGGTAGAGGCAGGAACCCTCACAACATTTAAGAAGTATTTAGATGAGCACTTGAAACTCCGTAGCATACAGGGCTGTGGGCCAAGTGCTGGACAATGGGATTAGAATAGCTAGGTGCTTGATGGCCGGCACAGACACGATGGACCAAAGGGCCTGTTTCTGTGCTATATAACCCTATGATTATGACTCTAATCCACAATGTGCTAAGAATTTCGCTGACAACCAATTTAAGACTGGCAGCTGGGCTCAGTGTGGTGCATTTGCATGTACTGGAAGCTACATATATTAATACACAGGGCCCTGTTCTTTGCAGACAGAAAGAACATGTACACGCATTGCACCTGTTTCATCTAAACAAAATAAGTGGCAGCCATTCGCTTAGGGCAATGCCTTGACCAATCAGGATCAAGCTGCCTAGTTTAAATTTCAAACAATGCTTGGCAGTTAACTGTCAGTCAGACTCACTGGTGCATTCTCCATGGCAATGCCTCTACCAATCAGAGTCCACTTGCCAACCAATCAGCACTCTCTTCACATACAGTGTAAATGGTTGGACTTCCCACGATATTGGTATTCTTGTGGTGTCCTGATGAGTGCAAGAAGAGAAGCTTCGACATGTCCCTTTTTTCAGCAATGAGAGAATAGTCATCCCGAGAACACTCCAGCTTGAGATTCTTCAAAGACTTCGCCAAGGTCATCTAGGAATAACAAAACATCATGCACAGCGATCAGCCTGCTAACCAGGCATTACTCGCTCGATGGAAGAAATAATTTCTAACCGTCTAACTTGCGTCATAAACAGCCAACAGCAAAAAGAGCCACTATTACCCTCTGCTTTTCCATCAAGGCTGTGGAAGTGAATTTCGGGGGAAAGCCTTCATTATTGTCATTGATCACCGCTCACCGTGGTTTGAACAGATTGCACAGTATCACACCAGGAGCAATCATCCAACCCCTCAAGAGAATTTATGCTGGGTCAAACTCCTGGAACTCCCTCCCTAACAGCACTGTGGGTGTACCTACACCACATGGACTGCAGCAGTTCGAGAAGGCAGCTCACCACCACCTTCTCAAGGGCAACTAGGGATGGGCAATAAATGCTGGCCCAGCCAGCGAAGCCCACATCCCGTGAATGAATAAAAATACCAAAAACGAAAACATGGCACCCTGGACATTGTAATGTCCGACAATGGGCCGTAATTTGCTAATGAGCTATTCCACAATTTCGCAAATGAATATGGCTTCATTCATGTAACTCGTTCACCCCGCTTCCCTCGAGAGAATGGAGCAGCTGAGGGAGGGGTACGAATTTGTCAAAGGTTTATTGAAGAAAACCAAAGGCCTTACTCTGGCTCTTCTGAGTTATCGAAACTCACCACGACAAAATGGTTTCTCACCATCAGAGTTGGGAACGGGCAGGAGATTACGAACCCAGATTCCATCTCTAGAATGGGAACTCAAACCCAATCTCACCGCGAACCACCACGAGAGGGTAAACAGTGTGAAGAAGAACAGAGAAACAACGAGGCTCGGAACCTCACAGGCACAGAGCGTGTGAGCTGCCAGTGCTGAAGTCCGGGGACGGAGTACGGTCCTGAGACCAACAGAAAAGCTCCACAGCCGAGATCGTACAGGATTGAGGCAGACCAGGATATCATCAGGAGAAACCACAGCGCCTTAACATCCCTGGAGAGAAGGCCAATGGAAGCTTGGACTTACCGCACAGATCATGAGCAAGAAGAAGAGAGCCTGACTGCAAGCTGTACAGTCACCCAGGAGGAGAGTACACACTGACCGAAGGGAGAGAACGGAATACCCTCGACCTCGAAAGCAGATCAGAATGAGGTCAGGGAAATTGGTCAAGACACCTCAGAGACGAACCCGGTGAAGTCTGAGACTTTGGAGGGAGATGCCGGAGGATGTGAATATGGTGGGGATAAAGACTTGGGGGGAGATGTAGAGTAAAGGGTTAACATCAGAAGCATACATGATGCTGATGTAATAATGATGTCAGATCACATGACTGAGAAGTAAGTGAGATCTGGAAGGAGGAGAAGCTCCAGCCTCCTGCAAAGGCCTGAAGTATAAATCCCCGCTGGAAATAAAGAGTCAGGGTTTTGAGAAACTACAGACTCGAGCAGCATATTTTGGGAGAACAGGCAATCCCCAAAACCCCCATCTAGACCCCGACCACATGGTGAAACATGTCCTAATGTCTCCTTAGGTGACTTGATGTCACACTTTGTTTTATAATGCTCCTGTGAAGCACCTTGGAACGTTTCATTACGTTAAAGGTGCTATGTAAATGCAAGTTGTTGCTAATGTTCCTCCCCAGCCGCACCAACCCTGAAAGATGCCCACCCACCCTGCCTCATCCACCTCCTCAGGGTAACTGGATCGATTTGAGCTCGGACTCCCTGCCCACTCTGATACTTTTCCATGTGACTTTCATCAGCTTCTTGTGAAAGTTAATCCATGACAAATTTACACTTTTGTTAAAAGAGATTTTCTTTTCTTTCTGTTCCCGCTCTTGACAGACCTAACCAGCTCACGCTCGCCGCCCAGCCTCCCACTGTCCGCCTGGGAGATCTCCCCTCGCTCCTAAGGCCCTGATCCCTCCTCCTCCTCCTCTTGTCCTGCTTTCCCGCTCAATCTTAATTCCCCGCTATCCCATTCTCCCGCCCTTTCCCCTATCGCCCTCCCTCCCCTCTCGTTATCCCTCGCCTCCCCACAACCCCCTCCCCTTCCACCTTCTCCTCATGCCCTCTCTCCTCTCACTCCCATCCCCCCCCACCCCCCTCCGTCCTCGTTTTGATTTGGAGTCCCCAATCCCATTGGTGGAGGTGGGGGGGGGGGATAAAAAGCTGCTTCTCTCTGGGTCAGTTTGACTATGACGGCCAAATACCAGGGGAGGTGGGTGGGGGGACATGTTTCGGTCTTAAAGGCCCCTAATGCCTGCCCTCCCATCCTACTCAAATTGTATTTCAACCCCGTTTAAAGTTAGAATCTTAGCAGGCCAAAAGGCACAGTGAAAAAGTGGAGCTTGCGTTGCCAGAGCAACAGTACCTCTGCCTGAGCCCAGTCAATGGGAACAGGTAAATGGAGCCTGAGTGAAAGGGCCGACTGTCAGCAGTCAGACAGGCCCGTACCAATTCTCAGGGGTATCGTGTTCCTTTCCCTGGCCTGACTGCTCCCTCTCTCTCTCTCTCTCTCTCTCTCTGTGTGTGTGTGGAGAGATTCAGGGAGTCTCTCCTCATCACCGCACTGCACCTGAATCGCAGGCCGCTCCTGGCCCAACCGGGCCTCAGGAACGGGTACAGCTGCCTCCAAGGAGGGAGGAAGGCTCCCAGATAAAAGGCCCATTATGACAGCCCATCTGGCGTCTTGGGTTACAGGATTGAGCTGCTGCTTTCAAAGATCTGGGGCAGGTGGAGCGAGAAACAATCGTGTAACCTGAGAAAATCGAGGCCGCGGCCCTGTTGTCTTTTTGTTTCTGGGATGGTGGGTCGGTGGGGGGGGGGTGGAATTAATGCTGAAGGAACTCGTTTCAGAGCACATCACACAGCAAGCTTTTGAAGTTTAATTTGAAGAGCTGAGAGGTTACAGAACTGACTGACTGATGATGTGACTCAACAGCCAAAATAATCTCTCTTCCTCTCCAATTTCCCATCTCGCCTCCTAGGGCACTGACTCTCACTGGGGTACGGGTCCCACACACACTGACTCTCACTGGGGTACGGGTCCCACACACACTGACTCACTGGGGTACGGGTCCCACACACACTGACTCTCACTGGGGTACGGGTCCCACACACACTGATTCTCACTGGGATACGGGTCCCACACACACTGACTCTCACTGGGGTACGGGTCCCACACACACTGACTCTCACTGGGGTACGGGTCCCACACACACTGACTCTCACTGGGGTACGGGTCCCACACACACTGACTCTCACTGGGGTACGGGTCCCACACACACTGATTCTCACTGGGATACGGGTCCCACACACACTGACTCTCACTGGGGTACGGGTCCCACACACACTGACTCTCACTGGGGTACGGGTCCCACACACACTGACTCTCACTGGGATACGGGTCCCACACACACTGACTCTCACTGGGGTACGGGTCCCACACACACTGACTCTCACTGGGATACGGGTCCCACACACACTGACTCTCACTGGGGTACGGGCCCCACACACACTGACTCTCACTGAGGTACATGTGATAAACACTTAGCTGGTTGGTACATTGCTTGAGTGCCTCTTGTTATTTGTTAGTCCAATCAGTAGGTGTCGAGTGGCTAAAATAAAAGAAAAATACTGCGGATGCTGGAAATCTGAAATATAAACAGAAAATGCTGGAAAAGCTCAGCAGGTCTGGCAGCCTCTGTGGAGAAAGAAACAGAGTTAATGTTTCGAGTCTATATGACCCTTCTTTGAAACTTCCATTGGGCGGGGAGAAGACTCCTGCCCAAAGAAGTGAACAGAGAGGCAATGACGATGCAATAGGAGCTCAACATCATTCCGAGCTCGAAACTCATTATTGAGTTGCTATCGACTGTGGAGGCAGCACAGTTAAAGCTGCTCCGATGTCACAATGAAGGGTCACTGGATGAGGCCTGGGGCCAGGCCCGAACTCATTTATTGGCCACCACATTGCCTTATTAATATTTGTGATTTTACCACAATGCCCCTATTAACATTCAAAAATGTACCGTCAAATCTTCACTAATATTCATGTGTATATGATACTCAAGTTAACATTCTGAGTTTTACCGTTATAACCTTAGTAATATTCACATAATCACCATTGGCCTTGGTATTATTTGCATTTCATCACTGTACTTATTATTATTCATATTTTGACACACTGTCCTCGTTAATATCCACAAAATTACTTAGACAATCTTTATTAATATTCAATTCCTCACAAATATCCCGATTAATATTCATATTGTGCCTGTCTGTTTCAGGTCCCATGTGTAACATTAACATCGATGAGTGTGCATCAAATCCCTGTCACAATGGAGGTACATGCAAAGACGACATCAACAGCTTCACGTGTATCTGTCCTGAGGGTTATCACGACTTGGTGTGTTTCTCCGAAGTGAACGAGTGTAACAGCAACCCCTGTATTCATGGAGAGTGTAAAGACAACCTCAACGGGTGTGTGTCACTCCATCGCTTGATTTCTATGCAGGGGAGAGGAGGGGCTGATTAGAGGAGTATAGTGAGGGAGAAATGAAAGGGAGCTTTACTCTGTATCTAACCCCGTGCTGTACCTGTCCTGGGAGTGTTTGATGGGGACAGTGTAGAGGGAGCTTTACTCTGTATCTAACCCCGTGCTGTACCTGTCCTGGGAGTGTTTGATGGGGTCAGTGTAGATGGAGCTTTACTCTGTATCTAACCCTGTGCTGTACCTGTCCTAGGAGTGTTTGATGGGGTCAGTGTAGAGGGAGCTTTACTCTGTATCTAACCCCATGCTGTACCTGTCCTGGGAGTGTTTGATGGGGTCAGTGTAGATGGAGCTTTACTCTGTATCTAACCCTGTGCTGTACCTGTCCTAGGAGTGTTTGATGGGGTCAGTGTAGAGGGAGCTTTACTCTGTATCTAACCCCGTGCTGTACCTGTCCTGGGAGTGTTTGATGGGGTCAGTGTAGATGGAGCTTTACTCTGTATCTAACCCCGTGCTGTACCTGTCCTGGGAGTGTTTGATGGGGACAGTGTAGATGGAGCTTTACTCTGTATCTAACCCTGTGCTGTACCTGTCCTGGGAGTGTTTGATGGGGTCAATGTAGATGGAGCTTTACTCTGTATCTAACCCTGTGCTGTACCTGTCCTGGGCGTGTTTGATGGGGACAGTGTAGATGGAGCTTTACTCTGTATCTAACCCCGTGCTGTACCTGTCCTGGGAGTGTTTGATGGGGACAGTGTAGAGGGAGCTTTACTCTGTATCTAACCCTGTGCTGTACCTGTCCTGGGAGTGTTTGATGGGGACAGTGTAGATGGAGCTTTACTCTGTATCTAACCCCGTGCTGTACCTGTCCTGAGAGTGTTCGATGGGGAGAGTGTAGTGGGTACTCTGGACAATTCTGACTCTGTTCTTCTCTCCGACAGGTACAACTGTGAGTGCAGCCCTGGTTGGACCGGCACAAACTGTGACGTGAATGTTAACGAGTGTGACTCTCACCCCTGTGTTAATGGGGGGACATGTCGGGACATGAACAACGGCTACCTGTGTGACTGTCGCCCAGGTTTCCGCGGTAAGGAAGGGGTGATTTTTACCCAGATGGTGGGTTGTGGAGTGGGGGCCAGGTAGAGTGGGTATCAGGGTTAGGACTTTCTCTGCTGCATGTCACTGTGTTCAGTATCTTGAGCCTGTGGCTGAACTGTCTTTTCCACAGCATTGGGAGCCCAGGCAGTGAGTGCTGTATGTGCAGTGAGTGCTGTATGTGCAGTGAGTGCTGTGTGCTGTCCAGCTGTGTGGGGCATCACAGCTCTTTGTTGAAATGTTTGTCACTGTGTGAGTGTTTACGTTTGTCTGTGACTGTGTGTGTGTGTGTGTGTGTGAGAGAGATTCTGTGTGTGTGTGTGACTCTGTGTGTATGTGTGAGAGAGACTGTGTGTGTGTGTTTGCCTGCGTGCGTGTGTGTGTCTGTATGTGTGTGTGTGACTCTCTCCAAACCTGTGTGTATGTGTGTGTGTATGAGACCCTCTGTCTGTGCGTGTGACTCTCTGCTGTGTGTGTGTTTGCGTGTGTGCGTGTGTGTGTGTGTGACTCTCCCTCTATCTGTGTGTCTATTTGTGTGCATGTGTGACCCTCTGTCTCTGTGTGTCTGTATGTGTGTGTGCACGACTCTATGTGTGTGTGTGTATGTGTGTGCGTGACTGTGTGTGTCTGTGCGTTGGGGTGTGTGTGTGTTTCTGTGGGTATGTGTCTGTGTGTGGATGTGTGTGTGTTTCTTTGGGTGTGTGTATCTATGTGTGTGTGCGTGACTGTGTATGTGTGTGTGTGCATGACTGTGTGTGCATGTGAATGTGTGTGTGCACGCATGTGTGTGTATGTACGCACATGTGTGTGTGCATGACTGTGTGTGTGTGCGCGTGACTGTGTTTGTGCGTGAGACAGTGTGTGTGTGCACGCGTGACTGTGTGTTTGTGCATGTGACTGTGTGTTTGTGTGTGGGTGTGTCTGTGGGTGTGTGTATTTCTGTGAGTGTGTGTGTGTGTCTGTGTGTGTGTGTGTGAATGTATGTGAGTCAGTGTGTGAGTGTTTGTGTGTGACTCTGTCTGTGTGTGTGTGTGTGACTGTGTGTGTGTGTGTGACCATGTGTGTGTGAGAGAGACTGTGTGTGTGTGTCTCTATATGTGTGTATCTCTATATGTGTGTGTGTCTGTATGTGCGTGTGTCTGTATGTGTGTGAGACTGTGTGTGTAGGTGTGTGTGACTGTGTGTGTGTGTGTGTGAGAGAGACTGTGTGTGTGTGTGTGTGTGTGTGTGTGTTTGCATGCGTGTGTGTGTCTGTATGTGTGTGTGTCTGTATGTGTGTGTGTCTGTGTGTGCCTGTATGTGTGTGTGCCTGTATGTGTGTGTGTCTGTATG
The DNA here is from genome assembly GCF_964194155.1 of Cetorhinus maximus. Lineage (NCBI taxonomy): Eukaryota > Metazoa > Chordata > Chondrichthyes > Lamniformes > Cetorhinidae > Cetorhinus > Cetorhinus maximus. The sequence continues at coordinate 74,439 of NW_027597275.1, forward strand.
TGTGTGTGTCTGTATGTGTATGTGACTGTGTGTGACTGTGTGTAGGTGTGTGTGTGTGTGTGTGTGTGTGTGACTGTGACCGGTGGGCAGGGAGGAACAACATGGCGAGAAAATCAAAACTCTGTTTCAAGCCGTCATGAAACCAGTTTGTGATCATCTGCTCCACCCGTCAATGCCGGGCCGCATTTCCCACCACTGCACATTGGGAACCCATTATTAATACTTTAGCATCTCATTATAAGCCCTGCTCGCTGGGATCACACCCCCACGATCACACCGACATGATTCACAACTGTACATAAGCAACGTCCACCTGGCGAGCTGCACTTCACTCGGGACCTAGAGGTTTGTTTGCCTACCTTGCCTCGGTCAACACTCGCGATCATCAGCGCCAGGCTTCACAGGCAGCACCACATCACTTTTACAGGGGCTCACGGGCAGGTCTCTACCTACCAGACCAGCCACATGTGGGTGGGGTTTCAATGGCTGCAGGGCCAGGGCTTGCTTGGGGAAGGGGAGAAGTGGCCTCAGGTAAGGGAAGAGGCTGCAGGACAAGAGCTGTACTGGGGAAGGAGGGTATCCCAGGGTGTGTGGGGTGGGGGGCTCATGTTGATCTGTGCAAGTGGCCTCAAGATGGTGAGGGCTGAGGAGGCAGTCTCCAGAGGAGATGAGGCGGGATGGAGATGTGAGGGTGTGTGTGAGAGAGTGAGTGGTGATGTTCCTTGAGCTGGCAGTGAGTGAGATGCCAGTGAATGTGTGATGGCCTGTTGAGTGTGTGAGTCTAGAGTGATGAGATGGTTGCCTTACCCTGGCAGCATGGATGAGACCATTCAGCCTCTATCTGCATTGGATGGCCAACCTCCTGTGTGCAGCATTGGCACTGACCACCACTGCCATCGCCTCCCAAGCCAGAGTGCTGAGACTGATGGGCCTCCTGTGGCCAGAGCGGGGGTAGAGGACATCATGGTGGGCTCCATGGTGTCCAGAAGGTGTCCCAGGGCTGTGACACTGAATTCGGGGAGGGCTGCACTCTTCCTGGCTTTTGGGGCCACAGGCATTGAGAAGTGTGCGCGCGGCTGCAGTTTGAATGTGGTGCCTTGCGAGAAGAAGCAATAAGGTAATGGAGTGGCGGGTAAATTGGAGGCTGCCCACCAGTGAGACGGCATGTTTCCTGTGGCTACATAATTAGTGAGGCGGGAATGGGACAATACAGCGCGAAAACCCACCATTGACCTGCCCTCTACCGCACATTGTACAAATCTGGGATGATTCCACCATGTGTGTGTGTGTGTGTGTGTGTGTGTGTGTGTGTGTGTGTGTGTGTGTGTGTGTGTGTGTATATATGTGTATATGACAGAGTCTCTCTCTGCCTGTGTGTATGTGACTCTCTCTACCTGTGTGTGTATGTGTGTCTCTCTCTACCTGTGTGTGTGTGTGTGTGTGTGAGAGACTCTCTCTGCCTGTGTGTGTGTGATTCTCTCTACCTGTGTGTCTGTATGTGACTCTCTCTGCCTGTGTGTATGAGTCTTTCTGCCTGTGTGTGTGACTCTCTCGACCTGTGTTTGTGTGTGTGTGACTCTCTCTGTGTGTTTGTGTGTGACTCTCTATGCCTGTGTGTGTGTGTGCATGTGTGTGTGACTTTCTCTGCCTGTGTGCATGTGTGTGTGACTCTCTGTCTGTCTCTGTGTGTGTGACTCTCTCTGTCTGTCTCTGTGTGTGTGACTCTCTCTGTCTGCCTGTGTGTGTGTGACTCTCTCTGCCTGTGTGTGTGACTCTCTCTATTTGTGTGTGTGTGACTCTATTTGTGTGTGTGTGACTCTCTCTATTTGTGTGTGTGTGACTCTCTTTACCTGTGTGTGTTTTGTGTGTGTGTGTGAGACTCTCTACCTGTGTGTGTGTGTGTGTGTCTCTCTGCCTGTGTGTGACTCTCTGTCTCTGTGTCTGTCACATTCTCTCCTCACTTTTTCTTCTTGTTTTTCTCTCACAGCCTCACTTTCTCTGACACACTCACTCTCTCTGTCTCTTTCTCCTTCTTTATCTCCCATAGTCTTTCCTCTCTCTTACTCTCCCTCCACTCCCTTTATCTGTGGCTCTGTGTGTTTGTCTCTCTCTCTCTGTCTCTCTCACTCTTTCTTTCCCTTTCTCTCTCTCTCTCTCTGTCTCTCTTTTCCTTTCTCTCTCTCATTCTGTGTCTCCTCTCTCTCTTTCCCTCACTCTCTCTCCTTCTCTCCCTCTCTCTCCCACTCTATTACTCTCTCTCCCTCTCTCTCTCTCTCTCTCTCTCTATCTCTTCCTACCTCTCTCTCACAGTCTCCTTGGGTGTGGTGGAATCTGTATAGTTTTTCCACTGACGCCTTTGTTTCTGTTTCAGGACCCAACTGCCAGACGAACATCAATGAGTGTGCGTCCAACCCCTGCCTGAATCACGGTAGCTGCATTGACGATGTGGCTGGATACAAGTGTAACTGTGTCTTACCATACACAGGTAATGGAGCCGAGGCCAGGCTTCCTGGGGTCACTCTGCCTGAGGGCTCAGACAATAAATGCCGCAGCCATTCTGCAACCTCATTAGCTAAAAACACCATAGAACGTTCTGGAGTCTTGAAAGGCTTTGTACAATAAAAGAAGAAAGATCTTCATTCCTATAGCACCTTTCACCTCCTCAGGGTAGCCAAAGTGTTTTCGGGCCAGTGAAGTCCCTTTGAACTTTAGTCACTTTGGTAACATAGGAAACGCAGCAACCAGTTTGCACACAGCAAGATCCCACAACCATCAGTGAGATAAATGACCAGATAATTTGTTTCTTGGAATATTGGTTAAGGAATAATTATTGGCAAAGACACCTGGGAGAATTCCCCTGCTCTTTTTCATTTGTGGCCATTTATATCCACTCGAGAGGGCAGATGGGACAACACTCCCCCAGTACTGACCCTCCGACAGTGCGGCACTCCCTCAGTACTGACCCTCCAACAGTGCAGCACTCCCCCAGTACTGACCCTCCGACAGTGCGGCACTCCCTCAGTACTGACCCTCCAACAGTGTAGCACTCCCCCAGTACTGACCCTCCGACAGTGCAGCGCTCCCTCAGTACTGACCCTTCGACAGTGCGGCGCTCCCTCAGTACTGACCCTTCGACAGTGCGGCGCTCCCTCAGTACTGACCCTTCGACAGTGCGGCGCTCCCTCAGTACTGACCCTCCAACAGTGCGGCGCTCCCTCAGTACTGACCCTCCAACATTGCAGCACTTCCCCAGTACTGACACTCCGACAATGCAGCACTCCCTCACTACTGACCCTCCAACAGTGCAGCACTCCCTCAGTACTGACCCTCCGACAGTGCAGCACTCCCTCAGTATTGACCCTCCAACAGTGCAGCACCCTCAGTATTGACTCTCCGACAGTGCAGCACTCCCTCAGTATTGACTCTCCGACAGTGCAGCACTCCCTCAGTACTGACCCTCTGACAGTGCAGCACTCCCTCAGTACTGACCCTCTGACAGTGCAGCACTCCCTCAGTACTGACCCTCTGACAGTGCAGCGCTCCCTCAGTACTGACCCTCTGACAGTGCAGCGCTCCCTCAGTACTGACCCTCTGACAGTGCAGCACTCCCTCAGTACTGCAGTGGGCGTGTCAAGCTGGATTTTGTGCTGAAGCCTCTGGAGCGGGACTTGTACCCAGAATCTCCTGGTTCAGAAATACCGACCACGGAGTCATGGCCGATACCTTCACGCTAAAGTCATGGGATCTTCCAGCACAGGGAGGCCATTCAGCCCCTTGTGGCAGCTCTTTGAGAGAGCAGTCGTGCTGTTCCCACACCGCCCTTATTCTGCCCCTCACCCTGCAGGCTCCACCTCCTCGGGGACCTTCCTGACTCCCCCTCTTCAAATTATTTACGGAATCAGCTACCACCCTTTCAGATCGAGCACCCCAGATCCTGTCGGCTCTGAGTGAAAACAACTCCCCTGACCATCCAGCTGGACCTTTTTTAGGTCGAGGACCTCTGGCCGGTGACCCACTCGCCGGAGGGGAACTTCTCTCCTCCGGCGGCCTTATCAAAACCCCTCGTTATCTTGAACCCTCCATGAGGTCATCCCGTCACCACCTCTCTGCTCCGAGGGGAACGGCTCGGACCTGCTATCTGGAAATTGCTCAGCCACTCGTCGGCCTGACTGTGTCTCCAGCTCCATCCAGCCCCTGGCTGCTCGTGCCCTGCCCAGGCATGTGGTATCTGGGCAGGTTTGTATCTGCCTTCTTGACTTCTGCAGTGCCGGGGAAGGCAAAGCTGTGCCGGGCCCCAATCTGGGATAAACAGACGGCAGATTTCCGGCTGAGGGCTCAGATCATGAGAGGCCGCTGATTCCCAACTTCCTGCTCCCTGGAATCACTGCCACGCCGGGAACAATTGCTGGATGTGGCGTCACCTTTCCTGTCCCCCCCGCACAGGGTTTCCATGGAGTCGGACAGGGGATAAGTCACTGACAGGGCACAGCGGAGAAACAACATTGTTTTAAAAATCGTCACCACGGCAGAAAGAAACTGTTCACCTCCAAATGTTTAATCCTTTTCAAAAGGCAGCTTGCCCACTGTGACATACTTCACCTGTTCCGCCATCCCTTTGTCGAGTGCAATGGGGGCTATACAGCTGGAGTGAGTTACAGCAGAAAACCTCCCGAGCTTGGCTCCCGTCACTGCCCAGGGACCCCTGCTGGACAGCTCAGGCATTGAGAGAGTCAGTGTGTGTGGGACCCGTACCCCAGTGAGAGTCAGTGTGTGTGGGACCCGTACCCCAGTGAGAGTCAGTGTGAGTGGGACGCGTACCCCAGTGAGAGTCAGTGTGTGTGGGACCTGTACCCCAATCAGAGTCAGTGTGTGTGGGACCCGTACCCCAGTGAGAGTCAGTGTGTGTGGGACCCGTACCCCAGTGAGAGTCAGTGCATGTGGGACCCGTACCCCAGTGAGAGTCAGTGCATGTGGGACCCGTACCCCAGTGAGAGTCAGTGTGTGTGGGACCCGTACCCCAGTGAGAGTCAGTGTGTGTAGGACCCGTACCCCAATCAGAGTCAGTGTGTGTGGGACCCGTACCCCAGTGAGAGTCAGTGTGTGTGGGACCCGTACCCCAGTGAGAGTCAGTGTGCGTAGGACCCGTACCCCAATCAGAGTCAGTGTGTGTGGGACCCGTACCCCAGTGAGAGTCAGTGCATGTGGGACCCGTACCCCAGTGAGAGTCAGTGTGTGTGGGACCCGTACCCCAGTGAGAGTCAGTGTGTGTGGGACCCGTACCCCAATCAGAGTCAGTGTGTGTGGGACCCGTACCCCAGTGAGAGTCAGTATGTGTGGGACCCGTACCCCAGTGAGAGTCAGTGCATGTGGGACCCGTACCCCAGTGAGAGTCAGTGTGTGTAGAACCCGTACCCCAATCAGAGTCAGTGTGTGTGGGACCCGTACTCCAGTGAGAGTCAGTGTGTGTAGGACCCATACCCCAGTGAGAGTCAGTGTGTGTAGGACCCATACCCCAGTGAGAGTCAGTGTGTGTGGGACCTGTACCCCAGTGAGAGTCAGTGTGTGTGGGACCCGTACCCCAGTGAGAGTCAGTGTGTGTAGGACCCGTACCCCAGTGAGAGTCAGTGTGAGTGGGGCCTGTACCCCAGTGAGAGTCAGTGTGTGTGGGACCCGTACCCCAGTGAGAGTCAGTGTGTGTGGGACCCGTACCCCAGTGAGAGTCAGTGTGAGTGGGGCCTGTACCCCAGTGAGAGTCAGTGTGTGTGGGACCCGTACCCCAGTGAGAGTCAGTGTGTGTGGAACCTCCTCTCTCTCCTGCTGTTCAAAGGTGAAAGCAAGAACGTAAGAATAGGAGCAGGTGTAGACCATTTGGCCCGTTGAGCCTGCTCCACCATTCAAAATGATCATGGGCTTCAACTCCATTTTCCCGCCCACTCCCCATATCCCTTAATTTCCTGAGACCAAAACTCTGTCTATCCCAGCCTGAAATGTATTCAACAACGGAGCATCCACAACCCTCTGGGGTAGAGAATTCCAAAGATTCACAACCCTTCGAATGAAGTAAATTTCTCCTCATCTCAGCCCTAAATGATCGGCCCCTTATCCTGAGACTGTGCCCCCATTTCTTAGATTCCCCGACCAGTAGAAACAATCTCTCAGCCTCCACCCTGTCAAACCCCTTCAGAATCTTGTAGGTTTCAATGAGATCGTCTCTCATTCCTCTAAACTCCATAGAATATAAACCCAATTTACTCAGCCTCTCATCATAGGACAACCCCCTCATCCCAGGGACCAATCTAGTGAACGTTCGCTGTACCACCCCCAGTGCGAGTACAGTGATACCATTCACTCCGGGACTCTGCTCTGCAGCAACCTTCACTTTTCTATGCGTGTTGCAGTCTGGAGCTATGGACAGTGATGGTAGAGGCTCCAACATTCTTTCCATCCCATGGCTGACCAGGAATCTCTCCCACTCTTCCCACCTGCCATGTGTTGGAAGGATTTGCTGGTCGATAATCGACCTGTTTGGCCACGTTATGAATGTATCTTCCTTGGCCATCAAGCCCCGGAGTGGGACTTGAACCCTGAGCTTCTGACTCAGAAGCAGGGATTCCTCCCACTGCACCACAAGACCTAATGCAAGTATATTCTTTCTTAAACATGGAGACCAAAACTGCACACAGTATTCCTACTGCAGTCTCACCACATTTGTAGAAAGACATTTTCATTCTTGTTCTCCAATCTCCTTGCAGTAAAGGCCAGTTATTCAAGGAGGAATCACTATCAAACCTAATGCTGCCCTTGTCGAGGGGATGCGTTTCTGTAACAGATCCACTCACTTCCCCCCCATCGCTAGCTGAGATGAATTAGAGAATTCCCACTCTCCCCTGGTGTTGCCTCACTCCACAACACGATCCCAGTGTCAGGCTTGATATCTTTTGCTCTGTGTGTTTTGTGTTCACTTTGTACTTATTGTGACTCTTGTCCACAGGTGTGAATTGTGAGGACGTTCTGGCTCCGTGCTCCAGTGAGCCGTGTAAAAATGGTGGCGTTTGCCAGGAGTCTGAAGATTATGAGAATTTCTCATGTGGCTGCCCAGAGGGATGGCAAGGTACAAAGAGCACTTCGTCACTCACAGAGCGTCCCTCATACAGCATCACTCACAGAGCGTCACTCACACAGCATCACTCACACAGCGCCACTCACACAGCACCACTCACACAGCGCCACTCACACAGCATCATTCACACAGCGTCACTCACACAGCATCACTCACGGAGCATCACTCACACAGCGTCCCTCACACAGCACCACTCACACAGCGCCACTCACACAGCACCACTCACACAGCATCACTCACACAGCATCACTCACGGAGCATCACTCACAGAGCGCCACTCACACAGCATCACTCACACAGCATCACTCACACAGCGTCACTCACACAGCATCACTCACGGAGCATCACTCACAGAGCGCCACTCACACAGCATCACTCACACAGCGTCACTCACACAGCGCCACTCACACAGCGTCACTCACACAGCGTCACTCACACAGCGTCCCTCACACAGCGCCACTCACACAGCATCACTCACGGAGCATCACTCACAGAGCGCCACTCACACAGCGCCACTCACACAGCGTCACTCACACAGCGTCCCTCACACAGCGTCCCTCACACAGCACCACTCACACAGCGCCACTCACACAGCATCACTCACACAGCGTCACTCACACAGCATCACTCACACAGCGTCACTCACACAGCGTCACTCACACAGCGTCCCTCACACAGCGTCACACACAGCATCACTCACACAGCGACACTCACACAGCGCCACTCACACAGCATCACTCACACAGCATCACTCACGGAGCATCACTCACGGAGCATCACTCACACAGCGTCACTCACACAGCGTCCCTCACACAGCGTCCCTCACACAGCGCCACTCACACAGCGCCACTCACACAGCATCACTCACACAGCGTCACTCACACAGCGTCACTCACACAGCGTCACTCACACAGCGTCACACACAGCGTCACTCACACAGCGCCACTCACACAGCGCCACTCACACAGCATCACTCACACAGCATCACTCACACAGCGTCCCTCACACAGCGTCCCTCACACAGCGCCACTCACACAGCACCACTCACACAGCGCCACTCACACAGCGCCACTCACACAGCATCACTCACACAGCGTCCCTCACACAGCGTCCCTCACACAGCGCCACTCACAAGCGCCACTCACACAGCATCACTCACAGTGTCCCTCACACAGCGCTACTCACACAGCGCCACTCACACAGCATCACTCACAGTGTCCCTCACACAGTGTCCCTCACACAGTGTCCCTCACACAGTGGCCGTCACACAGCGCCACTCACACAGCGCCACTCACACAGCGCCACTCACACAGCGCCACTCACACAGCGCCACTCACACAGCGTCACTCACACAGCGTCACTCACACAGCGTCACTCACGGAGCGTCACTCACGGAGCGTACTGACGGAGCGTCACACACAGCATCACTCACACAGCGACACTCACACAGCGTCACTCACACAGCATCACTCACACAGCGTCACTCACAGCATCACTCACGGAGCGTCACACACAGCGTCAGTAACACAGCGTCACTCACACAGCATCACTCACACAGCGTCACTCACACAGCGTCACTCACAGCATCACTCACAGAGTGTCACTCACACAGCATCACTCACAGAGCATCACACGTAGTGTCCCAGCATGATATGTAACAGACAGAGCATCACACCGACATCAAACACACACACTGCCCCCACACGACCCCAGTCTCTTGCATAAGTTGTGCTCTGGGCAGAATTAATGAGAGAATTCCTTGTCTACCCAGGCCAGACCTGCGAGAAGGATGTGAATGAATGTGTGAAGAGCCCGTGTCTCAATGGAGCCACTTGCCAGAACTCGATGGGTGAATTCCAGTGCGTCTGTCGGCAGGGATACACCGGGACTATCTGTGAAACTGATGTGGATGACTGTCAACCCAGTAAGTAGAGAGAGACCGAGAGTAAGAGAGAGAAAATGACTGAGAGAAAGAAACTGAGAGAGAAAGAGAGTAAGAGAGACCGAGAGAAATAGGGCACCTTCAACAGTGCAGCACTCCCTCAGTACTGACCCTCTGACAGCGCAGCACTCCCTTAGCACTGAACCTCTGAAAGTGCAGCACTTCCTCAGAACTGACCCTCTGACAGTGCAGCACTCCCTCAGTACTGGCCCTCTCACAGTGCAGCACTCCCTCAGTACAGGCCCTGCGACAGTGCAGGACTCCCTCAGCATCGACCCTCCAACAGTGCAGCACTCCCTCAGTACAGGCCCTGCGACAGTGCAGGACTCCCTCAGCATCGACCCTCCAACAGTGCAGCACTCCCTCAGTACAGGCCCTGCGACAGTGCAGGACTCCCTCAGCACCGACCCTCCTACAGTGCAGCACTCCCTCAGTACAGGCCCTGCGACAGTGCAGCACTCCCTCAGCATCGACCCTCCTACAGTGCAGCACTCCCTCAGTACTGGCCCTCCCACAGTGCGGCACTCCCTCAGTACTGGCCCTCCCACAGTGCGGCACTCCCTCAGTACTGACCCTCCGACAGTGCAGCGCTCCCTCAGTACTGACCCTCCGACAGTGCAGCACTCCCTCAGTACTGACCCTCCGACAGTGCAGCGCTCCCTCAGTACTGACCCTCCGACAGTGCAGCACTCCCTCAGTACTGACCCTCCGACAGTGCAGCACTCCCTCAGTACTGACTGTACGACAGTGCAGCACTCCCTCAGTACTGAACCTCTGACAGTGCAGTTATCCCTCAGTACTGACCCTCCGACAGTGCAGCACTCCCTCAGTACTGACCCTCCGACAGTGCAGCACTCCCTCAGTACTGAACCTCTGACAGTGCAGTTATCCCTCAGTACTGAACCTCCGACAGTGCAGCTCTCCCTCAGTACTGACCCTCCGACAGTGCAGCACTCCCTCAGTACTGGTGTCTACCTCATCGACCAAGCTTTTGGTCAGCTGACCTAATATCGCAGTTTGTGATTGGGTACAAAACTTTGCCCGTGACAGGGCTCGGGATTTTAAAGGTACGATCTGAATGCAGGTTGTCGTTTCTTGATTCCCTGTTTGGAAATAACACATTGCTGATCTTCCCCGCAACAGATCCCTGCCATAATGGCGGCTCCTGCTCTGATGGCGTTAACACCTTTATCTGTTCCTGTCTCCCGGGTTTCCGTGGTCCCAAGTGCGAGGAGGATATTAACGAGTGCGCCAGTGACCCGTGTAAAAACAACGGCAACTGCACCGACTGCGTTAACAGCTACACCTGTACCTGTCCCCTGGGCTTCAGCGGCATGCACTGTGAGAACAACGCGCCTGACTGCACTGAAAGGTGAGCACTGTGGGCATGGGGAGAACCGTGAGTGAGGGTCGGGGGGTGGCCAGGGTGCAGGAAGAGAGGATAGGGGAGGGGGAGAGAGAGAGGGGGGCCAAGGGAGAGCAGTTTTGGAGGGACACAACTGCTCACTGCCTGGCACGTAGTAGAGGGGAGGGGGAGGACAACTAACCAAGAACCCGGTCGAAGAGGTCGGTTTTAAGGAGGCCCTTGAAGGAGGAGAGAGAGAGAGGGGGAGAGGATTGGGGAGAGAATTCCAGAGGTGAGGGACCAGGCAGCTGGAGGCTAATGGCGTGTTCCAAATTCTGGGAGGTTCTGACGGAGTGAATCAAGAGAAACTGTTTCCAGTGGCAGGAGGGTCGGTAACCAGGGGGACACAGATTGAGGAGAATCGGGAAAAGAACCAGAGGGGAAGATGAGGAGAAACGTTTTTACACAGCGAGTTGTTGTGATTTGGAAGGCGCTGCCTGAAAGGGCGGTGGAAGCAGATTCAATGATAATTTTCAAAAGGGAATTGGATAAAAACTGGAAGGGAAAAAAATGACAGGGATATGGGGAAAGAGCAGCGTGCGTAGGATTAATAGGATAACTCTTCAAAGAGCTGTGGGCTGTATGACCTCCTGTGCTGTAAGCTTCTATGATAGTGTAAAATGCTAAATCTGAATTCCTTTTCTCACAGCTCCTGTTTTAATGGGGGGACTTGTATCGATGGAATCAATACCTTCAGCTGCCTCTGTCCAACTGGTTTCACAGGCAGCTACTGCCAACATGACATCAACGAGTGTGACTCCAAACCATGTCTCAATGCTGGCACCTGTCAGGATAGCTACGGTACCTACAAGTGTACCTGTCCCCAGGGCTACACCGGCCTCAACTGTCAGGTAAACACAAACCGACTGAGCCGCTGGCTCTCTGAACCCTCCCTCCAGAATGGGAGGGCGGTCAATGTGGTTCCTGGGGGGAGAGGTGGGGGGCAGGGGTTGTGGGGGGGTGGGTTGGGGGTCAAGGAGGACTGGCCTTTTACAGAATAGGTGAGAGAGCCTTGGGATGGCGCCTGTGGCAAGGGCATGATTGGGGTGTGCTGTGGACACAAAAGATTGAATAGTTTGACACTGCTCAGTGTCCGGGCATGCACTGGGAGAGCGGCTACTCAGGTGGAAGGTGCTCAATGAGGGCTCAGTGGCTCTGGGGTGGGGCAAGTGGGCCTGGGGCTTGTAAAGGACCATTTTACCAACGAAAGAATCCTTTACTGAAAGACAGCGATTAGGGAGAAAAAAGAGGATTTATGTTTGGAGACAGAGGGCATGGCTGAGTTATTAAATCAACACTTTACATCTGTCTTTGCCAAGGAGGAAGATGCTACCCAAGAGAAGCGGTTGAGAAATTGGATGGGCTAAAAATTGGTAAAGAGGAGGTATTGGATAGACTGGGCTTTTTAAAAATTCATTCATGGGGTGTTGGTGTCGCTGGCTAGGCCAGCATTTATTGCCCATCCCTAGCTGAGAGGGAATTTAAGAGTCAACCACATTGCTGTGGGTCTGGAGTCACATGTAGGCCAGACCAGGTAAGGACAGCAGATTTCCTTCCCTAAAGGCCATTAGTGAACCAGATGGGGTTCTTATGACAGTCAGCAATGGTTTTGTGGTCACTATTAGACTTTTTAATTCCAGATTTTTTGCCATGGTGGGGTTTGAACCCAGGTCCCCAGAGAATTACCCTGGATCTCTAGATTGTCACTAGTCCAGCAACAATACCACTATGGCACCGCCTCCCCATAAAGAGTTGATAAGTCGACAGAACCAGATGGGATGTACCCGACTATTCTGAGGGAACTAATGGTGGAAATTGTGGAGGCACTGGCCATAATCTTCCAATCCCCCTTAGATACAGGGGTGGGGCCAGAAATCTGGAAAATTGCTAATGTTTCAGCCTCATTCAAAAAAGGGCATAAGGATAAACCCAGCAACATCAGATCAGTCAGTTTAACCTCAGTGGTGGGGAGGATTTTAGAAACAATAATTTGTGCAACATTAACTACACACAACAATCACTGGCACAAGGGTGGATTAATTAAGGAAAGCCAGCATGAATTTGTTAAGGGAAAATCGTGTTTAACTAACTTGATTGAGTTTTTCGATGAGGTAACAGAGAGGGTTGATGAGGGTAATGTGGTTGATGTGGTGTGCATGGACTTCCAGAAGGTGTTTGATAAAGTGCCACATGATAGACTTGTCAGCAAAGTTAGAGCCCATGGAATAAAAGGGACAGTAGTAACACGAATGCAAAGTGGCTGAGTGACAGGAAACAGAGAATGGTGGTGAACAGTTGTTTTTCGGACTGGAGGAAAGTTATACAGCAGGGTTCCCCAGGGGTCTGTAATAGGACCCCTGCTCTTCCTGATATATATTAATGACCTTGACTTGGGTGTACAGGGCACAATTTCAAAATTTGTAGTTGTTACAAGAGTTGGAAATATTATGAACTGTGAGGAGGACACTGATAGACTTCAAGAGGACATGAGCAGGTTTGTGGAATGGGCAGACAAGTGGCAGATGAAAGTTAGTGTAGGGAAGCATGAAGTGAACGAGGAGAGACAATATAAAATAAAGGGTACAATTGTAAAGGAGGCACAGGAACAAAGCTAGGGACTTAGGGTGTATGTGTATAAATCATTGAAGGTGGCAGGATGAGTTGAAAAAGTTGTTAACAAGGTGTTTTTAAAAAAATGGAATCTTTCCTGGGATGTGGGTGTCACTGACACAGTCAGCATTTATTGCTCATCCCTAATTGCCTGGGCCTCTGGATTTCTAGTCCAGTGACATTACCACTACACCACAGTCTCCCCCCAGGATCCTGGGTTTTATAAATGGAGAACACAAGAATACAATAATTTAGAGCAGGAGTAGGCCATTCGGCCCCTCGAGCCTGCTCTGCCGTTCAATAAGATCATGGCGGATCTGATTGTGGCCTCGACTCCACTTTCCTGTCTGTCCCTTGACTCCCTTGTCAATCAGAAATCTGACTAACTCAACCTTGAGTATATTCAGTGACCCAGCCTCCACTGCTCTCTGGGGAAGAGAATTCCAAAGAATAACGACCCTCTCAGAGAAGAAATTCCTCATCATCTCCGTCTTAATGGGAGACCCCTTATTTTTAAACTGTGTTCGCTAGTTCTAGATTCCCCACATGGGGAAACATCCTCTCAGCATCCACCCTGTGAAGCCCCCTCAGGATCTTATATGCTTCAATAAGATCACCTCTCATTCTTCTAAACTCCAATGGGTATCGGCCCAACCTACTCAACCTCTCCTCATAAGACAAACCCCTTCATCCCAGGAGGCATAGAGTACAAAAGCAAAGAAATTATGTTAAACTTGTATAAAACTCTGGTTCAGCCTCAGCTGGAGGATTGTGTCTAGTTCTGAGCGCCACACTTTAGGAAGGATGTGAAGACATTAGAGAGAGGGCAGAAAAGATTCATGAAAATGGTTCCAGGGATGAGGAACTTCAGTTAGCTGGATAGACTGGAGAAGCTGAGATTGTTCTTCTTCGAGAAGAGAAGGTTGAGGAGCTTTGGTAGAGGTATTCAAAATCATGAGGGCATCAGGACAGAGTAGACAGGGAGAAACTGTTCCCATTGGTGGAAGGACCAAGAACCAGAGGGCACCGATTTAAGGTGATTGGTAAAAGCAGCAATGGCTTTGGATTCACTGTCTGTCTGTATTTACTTTCCAGAATCTGGTGCGTTGGTGCGATTCGTCACCCTGTAAGAATGGCGGCACGTGTTGGCAGACGGGCACCACCTATCGGTGTGAGTGCCGCAGCAGCTGGACTGGGCTGTACTGTGATGTGCCCAGTGTGTCCTGTGAGGTGGCTGCCAAACAGCAAGGTAACCCCCCTCTCTCCACACACCCTCCAACACCGCACACCCCCACCCCATCCCTCCAACACCCAAAACCCCCACCCCACCCCATCCCTCCAACATCCAAAACCCCACCCCACCTCCAACACCCCCACACCCCACCCCACCCCAACACCCAAAACCCCCACCCCATCCCTCCAACACCCAAAACCCCCACCCCATCCCTCCAACACCCAACACCCCCACCCCCACCCCATCCCTCCAACACCCCCACCCCATCCCTCCAACACCCCACACCCCCACCCCATCCCTCCAACACCGCACACCCCCACCCCATCCCTCCAACACCCAAAACCCCCACCCCATCCCTCCAACACCCAAAACCCCCACCCCATCCCTCCAACACCCAACACCCCCACCCCCACCCCATCCCTCCAACACCCCCACCCCATCCCTCCAACACCCAAAACCCCCACCCCATCCCTCCAACACCCAAAACCCCCACCCCATCCCTCCAACACCCAAAACCCCCACCCCAACCTTCCAACACCCCACACCCCCACCCCCACCCCATCCCTCCAACACCCCCACCCCATCCCTCCAACACCCCACACCCCCACCCCATCCCTCCAACACCCCACACCCCCACCCCATCCCTCCAACACCCCACACCCCCACCCCATCCCTCCAACACCCCACACCCCCACCCCATCCCTCCAACACCCCACACCCCCACCCCATCCCTCCAACACCCCACACCCCCACCCCATCCCTCCAACACCCCACACCCCCACCCCATCCCTCCAACACCCCACACCCCCACCCCATCCCTCCAACACCCAAAACCCTCACCCCATCCCTCCAACACCCAAAACCCCCACCCCAACCTTCCAACACCCCACACCCCCACCCCATCCCTCCAACACCCAAAACCCCCAC
>NW_027597276.1:0-89524 GCF_964194155.1 Cetorhinus maximus
GAAAAAGACCCATTTATGCCTACTCTCTGCTTCCGGTTAGCTAGCCAATCTTCCATCCATGCCAAAATGTTACCCCTTACACCATGAGCTTTAATTTTCTGCAAGTCATTGCTACAGACTGTAAATAGCTGAGGTCCAAGCATTGATCCTGTGGCATTCGAATCGTAACCAACCTGAAAATGACCTGTTTATTCCTACTCCTTGTTTTCTGTCCTTTAACCAATCCTCAATCTATGCTAATATATTACCCCTAACTCCATGAACTCTTGTGTAGCAAACTTTTGTGTTGCACCATATCAAATTCCTTTTGAAAATCCAACTTGACATCCACCTTATCCACTCTGCTGGTTACAACCTCAAAAAACTCTGACAGATTTGTCTGACCTTGCTTGTTCTGGTTAGTTTGCTCTCATATTATGTTTTCTCCCCCTTTCTCAACTTTTTGATTATCCTTTGCAGGTTTACTACGCTTCTTGGTAACATTATAATTTGGACCCTCATGCTTCAAACTCTCTCAGCAAAACCTCATTTCCAGGTTCTACCTATGGCATTACTTCCTCCATGGGCCATGACAACTGGATCCTCTCCCTTCCTACTCCAAGTTCTTTTCCAGCTGTGAGGAGATATCCTTAACCCTGGCACTGGGCAGAAAACACAACCTTTAGGGCTCCCAGTCATGACTGCAGAGAACAGCATCTAACCCTCCTGACTAAATTGCCCCCTATCGCTTCCACAGTGCTTTTCACTACCCCACTCGAATGGTCTCCTGTACCACAGTGCCGTGGCTAGTTTGCTTATCCACTTTGCAGACATTGTTTGTGTCTGTACAGGTAGCAAGTACCGCACACCTGTTGGACAAGGTGAAAGGACAAGGTGCTTTTCCAGCACTGTATCCTATATCCCCATACCAGCCCCTGCCCGACTTGCAGTGCTTACCAGCTTGGCATAACCTCTGTGGTTGAGGATGATGTTCTCCGGCTTGAGGTCTCTGTAAATGACCCCTTTGCTGTGTAAATATGCAAAGGCCTCCAGCACGCAGGCAGTGTAGAACCGAGTCGTGGCATCATCAAATGAGCCCCTGCAATTGAGCGTACAAAAGAAAAATCTCAGCTCAGACCCTTCAGTGGTCAGCGACCAAGCCCCAGGCTCTCACATTAAAGCCAGAGGAAATTCCTGGAGTGGGGCAGCTTTAATTCTGTCTGCCAATAATTTCTACTTATATTAACATAACAAAATGCCCCATGGTGTTTAGCAGGGTAGTTATCAATCAAAATTTGACACTGAGCCACAGGAGGACACATTAGGGTAATTGTCCAAAAACTTGGTCAAAGAATGGGTTTTAAGGAGTACTTTAGATGAGGAGAGATAGGCAGAGAGATTTAGGGAGGGAATTCCAGAGCTTAGGACCAAGCAGTTGCAAGCACTGCCGCCAACGGTGGAGTGATTAAAATCAAGGATGCACAAGAGGCCAGAAAGTCTACTTTCTTAAAGTTCACGACTGATACTGTTTCACTCAGTGTTAGAAAAGTCAGCTGAGGGAGATCACAGCCAAACCACAACACTGTCCTTACCTGAGTGTGAAGGGAAAGTTTCGGACTGATGTTAGGAAGTACCTCTGCACAGAGGCCGATAACCAGGACTGGACTGGCGAGGCCAGGCCGCGTTTATCCAAAAACGTCGGATATCGTCACAGGGAAGACAGTAGGGTTAGCGTTCAAGAGATCAATGGACTGGATTTGGAACCTATATCTTGACTCCATTTGCCCACCTTGGTTCCCTAACCCTTCATACCCTTATCCAACAAGAATCTATCAATCTTAATTTGAATTCTCAGTTGACTCCCAGCCTCAACAGCTTTTTGATGGAGAGAGTTCCAGATTTCCACTACCTTTTGTGTGAAGAAGTGCTTACTGACATTGCCCCTGAATGGCTTGGCTCTAATATTAGGGTTCTGCCCCCTTGTTTTGGACTCGCCCACCATTGGAAATAGTCTATCTAACTTATCAAATCATTTAATCACCTCAACACTTCAATTAAATCACCCCTTATTATTCTATACTCATACAAATAGAAGCCTGCACTACGCAACAAGATTATATAGACTGGAGGGCATTCTCTGGGTAAGTACATTTTACAAGTTTGTGACTGGTGCACGAAAAGTCCCTCATCAAACCAGATTCGAAGCATCTGAAATCAGAATGTAAAAAGCACAGGGAGCAAGAGGCTACAACAGAGTTCAAAATCCAGCTGCCATCTCTCTAACCCTCGTCTCTCAGCAACGCCATCTCTGGTAACGGGTGGTTGCTGGAACAGGATGAAACTCTTCCAACTCCTTCTGTTGGAAGGCGTTTAAATTCCTTAATAAGTGTCAACTAAAAAAAACTAAACTGAATAGCAACAACCCTAACAAGGTGCTGGGTAAGGGGCACTGGGGGGGTGGCATTCACTTCAGTACAGGCAAAATATCACCCTGAAGAGGGGTCAGGGTCAAGCACTTCTCATGAGTGAGGCTTACAGGGATATAAGATGGAGAAAGAAAAACATTTCTGTGACATCTTTCACTACTTCAGTATGTCGCTTAGTGCTTTACGGTCTATTAAATATACTTTTAGAAATGTACTTACTGTTGTAGGAAACGCGGCAGCCAATTAGTACTTAGTATATCCCACAAATCGTAATAACAAACAGATAATCTCTGGGATAAAAGCAAAAAACTGCGGATGCTGGAAATCCAATCTCTGGGATTTTGGGTGAGGAATAAATGTTGGCAGTGAATCTGGGGATAACTCCCCTACTGTTTTGAGAGGGCAGACGAGGCCTTGGTTTAACATCTCATCTGAAAGACAGTGTAGCACTCCTTCTGAGAGTGTCAGCTTAGACTCTCTGCTGAAGTCTATGGAAAGGGTCTCAAACACACAACTGCCTGACTCAGAGGAGAGTGTGCCACCCTCTGAACTGGGAGCTGATGTAGGAGCACGAGTGCTTTCAGATCACTCCTGCCCTTTGATCGCAGAGTGATGGGAATCGCTGTAAATGTCAGTTACCTGTCTCTCAGGATGGTCCACAGTTCACCTCCAAGGCAGGCCTCCATCAGCATGTAAAGGTACTTATGGTCTCGGAATGTCCTGTACAACCTGGAACGCACACACACACACACACGTGCTGGTTCATACACTATATTAAATAGATCAAACATCACAGGTTCCCTTGTTGCATTGAAGATACACTGCTGTACGGGACCATTGTGAATCCTACTTATTTAACTATTTCTCAACACCACCAAACGCCCGCTTGGGGCTGATGTTTATGGAAAATGATACTGGCAGTGAATCTCCTCAGAAGATGAAGGGAGAGATGGCTGGGATGAAGTCTCAAGTCTCCAACCACACAACACCATGGAGGGCTGTGCTGAGAGAGTAGATGTACCTGACTATGAAGTCACAGTGAGCCTCTTGCATGATCTGCTTCTCTGAGCGAATGTGCTCCTGCTGCCGCATCTCCACTATGTGATGTTTCTTCAGAATCTTCATTGCAAAGCTTCGGCCCTCTTCATTTTTTAGCTGTACCTGCGGAAGGAAACCAATAGCAAGGTGGGAAAAAAAAGCTAAAAAAAATCAGCAGACATTCAACAAGCTCACACGGCTCACTAATTAAAATAAATTCCAACTGAAGCAGTATTTGAGGTCCTCTGATGGCTTACACAGTGTTTCAGGAGTGTGTTTGTTGTGGTACTTGAAACCTGGACAGAGTCCACAGGCTCACTCACTCCCCCAACCCACACTCATAGCTCAGGTGATAGATGGGGGTGCAACATAAGGGCTGAATCTTAACGGCTGGGTTGGGGTCCAGTTAGAGTTGTCTCAGAGGCTAAAATACAAAATATTACAGCGCAGGTACTGAACCACCCATTTCCAGTTTCGGTGGTGGCTGGACGAGAGTGCTGGCGACTAACCTGCTCACAGGAGCTGTTTTTTTAAATTTATTCTTCCACAGGATGTGGGCTTTGCTGGCTAAGCCAGCATTTCTTGCCCATCCCTCATTGCCCTTGAGAAGGTGATGGTGAGCTGTCATTTTGAACCGCTGCAGTCCATGTAGTGTAGGTACACCCACAGTGCTGTTAGGAAGGGAGTTCCAGGGACCCAGTGACGGTGAAGGAACGGTGATATATTTCCAAGTCAGGATGGTGAGTAGCTTGAAGGGGAACTTCCAGTGGTGGTGTTCCCATGCGTCTGCTGCCCTTGGCCTTGGTGGTAAAGCATGGGTTTGGAAGGTGCTGTCGAAGTAGCCTTGTTGAGTTCCTGCGTGCATCTTGTAGATGGTGCACACTGCCGCCCCTGTATGTCAGTGAGGGAGAGTGTGGATGTTGAATGTGGCTGATGGGGGTGCTGATCAAGTGGGCTGCTTTGTCCTGGTTATTCATTTAAATATTATGAGGCCTTCATTTTAACAGGCATTCTAATTTTAACCACAAACGGTTGGGTTTCCCAGGCATTGGGAAACTCGGCAGCTGAAAGGAGGTAAGGGGGCTGAATATATGAGGTAAGTGCCTCCACAGCACTGCTTGTGGGCCAGGATGAAGCAGGACTGCTTTCCCCTGTTCTTCTGGGTTGCTGACCTCTCAACAGCCTGACAAAAAACTCATCTCCAGACTAAAGCCCAGGGCATAGGAACAAATGGTGGCCCATCGACCTTTAGAGCCTGCTCCATCAGTCAGATCATGAGTGATAAGAAAATAGGAGCATGTGGAAGCCATTCAACCCCTCAAGCCTGCTCCACTATTCAATTAGACCATAGTTGATGTCCATCAACTCCACTTTCCCTCCTGCTCCCCATATCCTTTGATTTCCTCAGTGCCCGAAACCAATCGAACTCAGTCTTGAATATACTCTACTCATCAACTGACCACCCACAGTGTCTAGAATAGAGAATTCCCAAGATTCACAACACCGAGTGAAGAAATCTCTCTTCATCTCAGTCCAAAATGGCCAACTCTTTGTTCTGAAAGTATGACCCACAGTTCTAAACTCTCCAAATGGGGATAACAGATTCTCAGCATCTACCCTGTCAAGGCCTCAAGAATCTTATATGTTTCAATAAGATCACCTCTCATTCTTTTAAACTCCAGCAAGTATAGGCCCATCCAATCTCCATAGAGACCGATAAGGTTTAAAAAGAAATTTGAACATCCAGTTAAGAGCTGAAAGGATGACATCAAGATTTCACAGTTTAAAATGTTTTCTGTAAGAAACGACGAAAAGCACGATTTGACTAAATACTATTTTCTTTTTATAGGCGACTTATACTTCAAACCACAGAGAGGAACGTTCCCCTTTTATACTTATCAGCCATCACACTCTCCATAGAATTACAGTCCTTATAGCAAGCAGCCTACAGTAGTTCCCAGCTTCCCGTGGGGTTTCCGTATACCCATTCTGTCCAGTCGTAACTTCGAGCGACCGTCTCCAGGTGCTTTCCTCAGCATTTGGTGAGGTTCTTAAATCCAACACCTGCTGCAAAGCCTGTTCCAATGATTCTTCTTCCCCCTAGAGGACCGCCTCTGTCCTTCAGCTGGCTGTGCTCACAAAGTCAAGCAGCCTTTTCCCTCTGCTGACCATTGTTCTGAATATCTAGGTTCATAATTCATTCAATAAAACATTGCAATTATTTATGCAGCTTCCATGTGTCTATTTATGTAGCTTCTTTTCATCTGGGAACTACATAAATAATTTCAATCTTTTATCGATTTAAGTGTAGATTTCTGGCTCTACTATAAGCTTACAGGTGGGTCATTCATTGTTTAGATTTTCCCATTACTGCCTCTGACCTCATTTAATAAACACAGGTTACCTTTTAACTGCAATTAATCCAGGCTTCTTTGATTTGCATTTACATTAGGGTTATCAGTTTCTTGATCAGGCTTTTCCAATTATCCACATCAAAAAAATCCAATTGCTACAATTAAAAGTTATATTTTTAAAAAGTTTGTCAACAAGGGTTTTTTTGGTGGAACCAGTAAGTCTGAGGAGAATTGCCCTGACTTCATTAGAAATTTAAATTATTCATGTGAGTCTCAGAATCAACGGTTTAAAGTTAAGAGATAATGAGCTGGCATTTCTGTTTGGAACCTCCCAAAGCATGCCACATTGTCAAGGAAGTGCGCTTGTGGGGATTAGAGGATTAATTTGTTTAATTTATCTGGGTGGTTCTCACAGAGGGCAGTTGAAGATTTGGTCTTGTTTAGCTTACAGTTTACTTGGAATATGTGACGTGAAAAGAAACCGAAGATTTGCCTAGCTTGGAGCGAGGGAGAGAAATCTCCAGTAACCCTCACAACGAAAAGCGGTTCAGCCTTGTGGCAGAAAGCAGGCAGCCTCAACAGTTAGCTTAGAAAGCTGTAAAGCTACAGGAGCAGACTGGGAAAAAGCAGGCTGTCTGTCCATAGTGTGAGAATGGATGTTATTTTTGAATATTATTTTACTGTGAAGAAGGCTGTGTGTCTGGGTAAATTATTTAATTCGGCTGGGGGAAAATTTACTAGGAGACGGGGTGTCGGCGAGGTTTAAGACATGAAAGGATAGAGGCATTAGGTTTGAGGTACAAGTGAATAGGTTGGATCTGACATTTACATTTTTAGATAAGTTGAGAGTTCATTTGAATATCAAAGGGAAGTCAGAGGTGACAAGAGACATGTTTGCATCTTATCGGAGTTCCATGGGTAAACAGAAGAGGGTATATTACATTTTATTGACCCAAAAGCAGAGACATGGATATTTATATTTGGAAGGATATGAGTTTCAAAGAGGTGTTAGAACAATGGAACCTGAGATGAAAGGGGGAAAAGGTATTTTAGAGTTACTGTGGAAAGGTTAAGGTAGCTGTAGCTGTGGACTATTAGCTGTGAGAGCAAGATCTCCTGGAAACAGCTGTAGGCTGGAAGAAGATGCAGTTTGAATCAGCCATCCAGTCAAGCCAAAACAGGCCTGGCGTGCAAAAAGCAGTTTTATTCTGAAGTCTTGGATTTTCACAGCAGTGGGAGAGAGCTTAAGAGGGCGTATGATTTATTAAAGCTACAGCAGTTTGCCGTGGGTAACAATACTGGATTTTTATAGTTATATATTTATAAGGGAGTGTTGCCTGGAATGGTTTGTGAATGGCTTGGAGTTTGTCAAATATGTTCAGGAAAGTTTTCTAAATCAATATATAGAGGTACCACCAAGAGAAGATGCAATACTTGATCTCCTATTAGGGAACCAGACAGGTCAGGTGACAGAAGTATGTGTAGGCGAACATTTTGGGTCCAGTGACCACAATGTCATTAGTTTTAAGCTAATTATGGATAAGGATGGGTCTGGTCCTCGAGTTGAGATTCTAAATTGGAGAAAGGCCAATTTTGTGGAAACGAGAAAGGATCTAGGAAGAGTGGATTGGCATAAGTTGTTTTCTGGCAAGGATGCGTTCAGTAAGTGGAAGGCATTCAAAGGTGAAATTTTGAGAGTGCAGAGTTTGCATGTTCCTGTCAGGATTAAAGGCAAAGTTAACAGGCATAGGGAACCTTGGTTTTCAAGGGATATTGGCGATCTGGTTAAGAAGAAGAGAGAGGTGTATAGCAGGTATAGGCAACAAGAAGGAAATGAGGTACTTGTAGAGTAGAGAAAATGTAAGAAAATACTAAAAAAGGAAATCAGGAAGGCAAAAAGAAGACACGAAGTTGCTTTGGCAGATAATGTGAAGGTAAACCCGAAGGGTTTCTACAAGTATATTAAGAGTAAAAGGATAGTAAGGGACACAATTGGTCCCCTTGAAGATCAGAGTGGTCATCTATGTGTGGAGCCTCACGAGATGGGGGAGATCTTAAACAGTTTTTTAGCATCAGTATTTACTCAGGAAACTGGCATAGTGTATAAGGAAGGATGAGAAACAAGCAGTAGTTTCATGGAACATATAGAGATTAAAGAGGAGGAGGTGCTTGCTGCCTTACAGCGAATAAAGGTAGATAAATCCCCCGGGCCTGACATGATATTCCCTCGGACCTTGAGGGAGACTAGTGTAGAAATTGCAGGGGCCCTGGCAGAAATATTTAAAATTTCCTTAGCCACGGGTGAGGTGCCGGAGGATTGAAGGGTAGCTCATGTTGTTCCGTTGTTTAAAAAAGGCTCCAAAAGTAAACCAGGTAATTACAGGCCAGTGAGTCTGACATCAGTAGTAGGTAAATTATTTGAAGGTGTCCTGAGAGATCGGATATATAATTACTTGGACAGCCAAGGGCTGATTAAGGATAGTCAGCATGGCTTTATGTGTGGTAGGTTGTGTTTAACGAACCTTGTAGAGTTTTTCGAGGAGGTTACCAAGAAAGTAGATGAAGGAAAGGCTGTGGATGTTGTCTGCATGGACTTTAGTAAGGCCTTTGACAAAGTCCCACATGGGAGGTTAGTTCAGAAGGTTCAGACACTTGGTATCCATGGAGAGGTTGTAAACTGGATTCGAAATTGGCTGTGTGGGAGAAGACAGAGAGTGGTAGTGGATGATTGCTTCTCAGACTGGAGGTCTGTGACTAGTGGTGTGCCTCAGGGATCTGTACTGGGACCATTGTTGTTTGTTGTCTATACCAATGATTTGGATGATAATGTGGTGAATTGGATCAACAAGTTTGCTGATGACACTAAGATTGGAGGCGTTGTGGACAGCGAGGAAGGCTTTCAAAGCTTGCAGAGAGATCTGGACCAACTGGAAAAATGGGCCAGAAAATGGCAGATGGAATTTAATGCGGAAAAGTGCGAGGTGTTACATTTTGGAAGGTCAAACCAAGGTAGGACATACACAGTAAATGGTAGGGCACTGAGGAGTGTGGAGGAACAAAGGGATCTGGGAGTTCAGATACATAATTCCCTGAAAGTGGTGTCACAGGTAGACAAGGTTGTAAAGAAAGCTTTTGGCATACTGGCCTTCATTAATCAAAGTATTGAGTATAGGAGTTGGGATGTTATGGTGAGGTTGTATAAGACATTGGTGAGGCCAACTTTGGAGTATTGTGTGCAGTTCTGGTCGCCTAACTACAGGAAGGATATCAGTAAGATTGAGAGAGTGCAGAGAAGATTTACTAGGATGTTGCCGGGTCATAAGGAGTTGAGTTACAGGGAAAGATTAAACAGGTTAGGACTTTATTCCTTGGAGCGTAGAAGAATGAAGGGAGATTTGATAGAAGTTTACAAAATTGTGAGGGGTATAGACAGAGTAAATGCGAGTAGGCTCTTTCCACTTAGATTAGGAGAAATAAACACGAGAGGACATGGCTTTAGGGTGAAAGGGGAAAGGTTTAGGGGGAACATTAGGGGTAACTTCTTCACTCAGAGAGTGGTGAGAGTGTGGAACGAGCTACCATCTGATGTGGTAAATGCGGGCTCACGCTTAAGTTTTAAGAATAAATTAGATACATGGATGGGAGAGGTCTGGAGGGTTATGAACTAGGTGCA
This sequence comes from Cetorhinus maximus, assembly GCF_964194155.1. Lineage (NCBI taxonomy): Eukaryota > Metazoa > Chordata > Chondrichthyes > Lamniformes > Cetorhinidae > Cetorhinus > Cetorhinus maximus. The sequence continues at coordinate 9,471 of NW_027597276.1, forward strand.
GGTCAATGGGACTAGCGGAATAATATTTCAGCACAGACTAGAAGGGCCGAATGGCCTGTTTTCTGTGCTGTAGTGTTCTATGGTTCTATGGAAGGTGTTTACTTGAGGGTCTGACCAAGTAGAGTATTTTTCGGGCAATATTTGAGAGACTAATTTTAACTGTGTAACTGTAAATCTTGTGTGCTTAAGTTTTATTTGAATCTTGTTAATAAAACTTTTACTTTTAGTTTTTAAAATCCCAAAAGTATTACTGGACTTTTTGCTGTTGAGATCAGTATGTTTTCGTCTCGTTTTCAGAATACAAAAAAAAAGGGTATGGCCCGTGAGCCTCTGGGATTTGGTTTACGCAGCAATTAACATCTGCTGTGGTCACAATGAAAGTCAGAGCAAGAAGGCAGTGGAAACCTCACAGAGAGAAAGCACTCCAGAAGTCTAAATGCTAGACCGAAGTAGTAAATTCTGGGGGGCTGTGACATACCTTTGGATTGGTCCCTCGAGAACTGAATGAACCTTCAAGATTTTGTTAAATAAGGGAACTCCTGGAGTGTGGTGGAGTTGAGTAAAAGTAAAACTAGATTCACAGCATATGTAGTAATAAACTATAGTGTTAATAGTGCTTGCCTTGTTTAATTTTTAAAATAAATTCACTAAAGTTTGTTTTCATTTTAAAACATGAAATCTTGTGGCCTAATTCTTTTCAGTTAATGATTGGGTGTTTGGAGTTCTCTCTAAACATTCACAGTCCCTGGATCGTCACACCACACAGAACTGCTGCCTGTGGTATTCGTTCATTTTGTAAGGAAGCTTCTCACTTGATCTCAAAAATGGCTTCCTCTGCTCTCTTCCCCATGGCAACATAAAATACATTAACCTTGTATCTAGGTAGAAAGGCCAACTAGCTGTTCTTAACTCCAACTCCCTTTCATCTTAGAAAGTAAATGGACAATTTACAGCACAACTGTTTACTATCCCATACCTACAACACCTTTCTGGGAATTTGGGAGACTCAGAGTCTCCTCGTTAAACTGAGAGACTGCTGCCATCGTCTCCAAGAGCTTTGCACCTAGCTCTCAGTAAAACTATCTCTCTAAGCCTTCCTTTGATCTCTCACAATTAAACCATTCAGGCTTACTGTCAGGCAGAAAAATGACCCCCTTTACCCTAAATTTAAAGCTAGAGTCCCAAAATATAATAATCTTATCATAATTGTAACCACTCGATCTGTATCTTAACTCTGTTTACTTGGCTCAGTACTGGAGCCTCATGACTTACCAACTCAACACGACCAAATCCTCCAACTCCGAGGGTCTGATGGACGTTGAAATCTGTTCGCTCCAAGCTGCCAAAGAATGCAGCTTCCGCCTCAAACCTGAACCAGATTGCAAACAGAAGGATAAGAAAATCATTTGTCGTTGATATAAGGTTGTGCCTGATGACGGGCCATTCAGATTCAGTGAACCCAGAAGCACCCCAGGAGTAGCCCCCAAGCACTGAACCAGCAACGCAGCAGCGACAAGAAAACAAGTCTGAGTAAATTCGCAAAGCAATGTCACAATTGACAGAGCCTATGGAAGCAGAGCTCTGGGGGTGAGTAAATCATGTGTGTAAACCATAAGTGATTTTAAAGATTAGAGGTGGCAGGGCAGGCTGTGTGTCAAGACTGTAGTCCGTAGGAATTTGTGGACAGCAAGACTGTCCCAGACGCCTACATCTGAAGAAAACGTCTCTGACTTCAGTCAGTCCAGCTCAGAGTCATTGGCTTGAATTTTTGCTCGAGTCGGGAGTGCAGGGTCGGAAATATTTCCCACTCCACAAGGCCACCTTGAGAGAAAGTTTCCTGGATGTTCTAAATTTGGTCCCGGGCGCATGGTTGTTAACGGGAGTTGGACCTGCTGACCCCGGAAGGCAGCCAAAGGGGCTGCTGGGTGTGGAGGTGGACTGTGTGAAAGGCCTATCTGGGTGAGCCAGTACTTTGGCCTAGCTGTTAAAAAATTCAATAAAACAAAAAACAGCCTTCCAGCCCTCACCCCTCCAGCCCTCACCCCTCAAGCACTCCCCATGCCTTGTCCATGCCAACCCATGCCATCTCATGAACCCGTGCACCTACCCCCCTATAGACTTTCATACCCTCCATGCAAACCTACAATGCTCTACCTACCCCCATGGCCCTTTATAGCCCCATGCCAACTCATGCCCCCACCCACCACACTTTGCCCTTACACCCTCCATTCCAACTCACCTAGTATCCACCATGGGCAGACCTCAGTACCCATACTGAGATGAAAAAAATGAGTTCTATTACAGACTTTAAAGAAAAACCCTTTCACTGCATTTAAATTCCTTCAACTATTTAATCCCTCAGAAAAAACAGTTCATTCAAGTGCTTAATACCTTATTTGTCTTTGTATTCTTAGTCCCACATCAAAGGCTTTATAACCACTTGAAGCTGTCAATACAATTGTGAACTGACAAACATCAAACTGAACTGACAGGCACCCCACTGCGATAACGAAAGGTTGTCAAATCAGTCATGCAACACAAATCCTATAATGATAACAATGTCAACATTGAAATAGTTGAAATTGAAATAGTAAGTACTGATTTTTTTCCAACTGCAGACTTTTTTTTTTAAATGCCTTGATGAGTCCAATGAGATTTAAATGTTTTGACAGCTTGACAGTTCCAATGAGTTTATCCACTTTACGCACTTCCGGAATCAGGGCTCCGGCGCCATCTTGGCTATACAGGAGACCCTCTCCGTTGTTGCAAAAATTCAGGCCATTGAGTCACACTCTGAAACATAGGGAGGGAAAGGAATTTCTAGATACTTTCATTCAGGAAAAGTGTAACTGTTAGGGAGCATGGCAGTGGGGACTTAGGAGACATTGAGAAAGAGGTTTGTTCAATGGATAATATGTACTTGCTACCTTGTAAAGAGGACAAAGAGAAAGACTGTGGAGAGGACAACGGAGCACAATGCAGACTGAGGCATGAAGAGTCAGAAGACTGTCCAAGGAGGTGGGGGACAGGGGGAAGAGCAGAATAGAAATGTGGTTGTAATAGGGGATTCTATAATTAGGGAGTTAGATAGTGCCCTCTACAGCCAAGAATGAGAATCTCAAATGGTGTACTTCACAGAAGCATTATGCAACAATATTAGGCACCAAGCCACCTAAGGATACAGTAGGACAGATGACCAAAAGCTCAGTCAAAGAGGTAGGTTTTAAGGAGCAACATAGAGGAGGAAAGAGAGATGGAGAATTTTAGGGAGGGAATGTTAGAGCTTAGGACCTTGGCAGTTGAAAGCCCAGCTACCAACAGTGGAGCGATAAAACTGGGAATGCTGAATAGATCAACATTGGAGGTGCGCAGACATCTAGTGCAGGTTGAAGGAGATTAGGATAATTATAACAATGCTTTAGAAACTACTCACTGGCCAGGAAGCCAAGGCTATGACAGGTGCAGCTTAGTTTGCTATGTTGTTCCTCTACACAAATGGTTGATGGTTAGTCTTTTCCCTACTGAGTGGGGAGAGGAGTGACGGGACTCTACAGCAACAGAGGATGGAGTCTGTTACTGGGGCCTCCAGCTGATCAATCACCTAGTCAATGATGCTGAGGAAAGGCAATCAGGAAGGACAGAGTGAATATGTCCAACAGTCTGATACAGCGCATGTGATTATGTTAGAGAACACTGACGCACTGAATCCCTTGCTTTCAGATTGTAACATTTCATTGAGAAACACTGTCTGCAACACTGACAATGGTGTAAGGACATGCCAGAGGTGAATATCAAACCTATTCAGAGGGGTATCTGATATCACTGGACTAACATGAAGTTGGTCCTTTCTGTTTCAGCTAAGATTGTGAGCCTGTTCTGCTCTTCTGGCTCCTGGTCAGTGCATTTCTCATGGCCCAATTGTGATTGGATTGGGAATGGGGAAAAATAATCACATACGAAATTGCAATCGCAGTTAACCAAGCTTTCTCTATAATTTATCTTGCTCGTCCTGTTGGGGCCTGTCCATTTTTGAGCAGAAATGAGGACCCAGGCACAACAGAAAACTAGTGTTAAGTGGAGAGGTGGATCTCACTATAAATACCCAATATATTCATACTCACTCTGCCTGCATCTCCGCACTCTCATATTCTCTACTGGAGACATCTTCCAAGCTTCCAGTTAACTGTCGGAATGAGCTACAGACAGCAAAAGATTAAAAGACTTTAACTGATGTGGCACCGATTCTTCCACGTTCAGCCATTCAATGACACCTCACTGATCAATATACAATTCAGATGGATAACCTTTCAGTAAAATAATACTGTTGTTCATTGTAGCCTGATGGCTGCTTGTTGACCATTATCACAGTCAAATTGGAATGGAATGGCATCTAATGGCCGCCATTTCACCCAAATTATAACCAACCACTGATCAGCATATGGCTGTAGAGAGATGACCAGTTACTAAACAATGTTATAATATACGAGAGAATGCCAGTCATTGCCCAACACACTATAGATTCATTTACAAGCGAACAATGTTCAGACAGTAAAACGTCTAGTTGTGATCATGCCCGTGTTGCTCGGATATATGGACAGTCGATGAAGGGGGCATGATGAGTTATAGTTTTCTTTTTCTGCTGTTATCAAGACCCTCAGATCTGATCAAGGTTTATCAGCTGATGAAGGGAATAGACTGTGCAGACAGTTTGTGTCAATTAAGTAGGTTAGGGTGGACCAAGGAAATCGCAATCTCATGTTATGTGAAGGCCATATTTTGGATATCAAGAGGTGGTTCGATATTTTCCCTCTTAATTAGCCTGGGGTTTTTCCTCTTTCTTCGCCTCTCCAAGGTAATCACGTGGAGGGCTGGGGAGTTTATAAATGATGGCTTCGGCAACACACTTGAGGCTAACTCCTCTCTGAAAGAAGAATAATCATCTGACATCCAGCTTATTCCTACTCTGTCACAGTAACAGCAAGGTACCACAACCAAGAAGATAAATAGCCAGCTCTTCTGCTTTTGTGATGTTGATCAAAGGTGAATATTTGGGCCAGGAGGCCAGAGAGAACTCGCCTGCTCTTCTTCAAAATAGCACCACAGGATCTTTAACACTCACCAGAGAGAACAGATGGGGCCTTGGTTTGGCATCTCATTGGAAACATGACACCTCCGACTGTGCAGGGCTGCATAGATTAAGTGTTAGGATGTGAAGCAAAAACGTGGTCAAAATGATGGGTTTTGGAAAGGTTTTAAAAGAAGGGGAGTTGTGAAGAGAGGACGTTCCTCAGCTGGCTAAAGGTAGTGACAGCAATGGTTGGCTATGGCCTGAAGCTTGGCTTCACTCTCCTTGAAGCCTTGCTGTGGGGCTGGTGCTGTGGAGCGGGAAAGAGAACAATCATCCTCCCACCTGTGACGCCAGGAGGAATTGAATGCTGGCCTGCACTGACTCTCTTCTGCATCCTCGTACCGGCCCACACTGACTCTCTTCTGCATCCTCGTACCGGCCCACACTGACTCTCTTCTGCATCCTCGTACTGGCCCACACTGACTCTCTTCTGCATCCTCGTACTGGCCCACACTGACTCTCTTCTGCATCCTCGTACTGGCCCACACTGACTCTCTTCTGCATCCTCGTACTGGCCCACACTGACTCTCTTCTGCATCCTCATACTGGCCCACACTGACTCTCTTCTGCATCCTCGTACTGGCCCACACTGACTCTCTTCTGCATCCTCGTACTGGCCCACACTGACTCTCTTCTGTATCCTCGTACTGGCCCACACTGACTCTCTTCTGCATCCTCGTACTGGCCCACACTGACTCTCTTCTGCATCCTCGTACTGGCCCACACTGACTCTCTTCTGTATCCTCGTACTGGCCCACACTGACTCTCTTCTGTATCCTCATACTGGCCCACACTGACTCTCTTCTGTATCCTCATACTGGCCCACACTGACTCCCTTCTGCATCCTCGTACTGGCCCACACTGACTCTCTTATGCATCCTCGTACCGGCCCACACTGACTCTCTTCTGCATCTTCATACTGGCCCACACTGACTCTCTTCTGCATCTTCATACTGGCCCACACTGACTCTCTTCTGCATCCTCGTACTGGCCCACACTGACTCTCTTCTGCATCCTCGTACTGGCCCACACTGACTCTCTTCTGTATCCTCGTACTGGCCCACACTGACTCTCTTCTGCATCCTCGTACTGGCCCACACTGACTCTCTTCTGCATCCTCGTACTGGCCCACACTGACTCTCTTCTGCATCCTCGTACTGGCCCACACTGACTCTCTTCTGTATCCTCATACTGGCCCACACTGACTCTCTTCTGTATCCTCATACTGGCCCACACTGACTCTCTTCTGTATCCTCATACTGGCCCACACTGACTCTCTTCTGCATCCTCATACTGGCCCACACTGACTCTCTTATGCATCCTCGTACCGGCCCACACTGACTCTCTTCTGCATCTTCATACTGGCCCACACTGACTCTCTTCTGCATCTTCATACTGGCCCACACTGACTCTCTTCTGCATCCTCGTACTGGCCCACACTGACTCTCTTATGCATCCTCGTACCGGCCCACACTGACTCTCTTCTGCATCTTCATACTGGCCCACACTGACTCTCTTCTGCATCTTCATACTGGCCCACACTGACTCTCTTCTGCATCCTCGTACTTGCAATTTTCCCTTGAGCATGAGATTAATTAGGAAGTGGCAGATCATACCACAATGGGAGTGTGCTGGCCCATCAGAATCTTAGGTGTCAGTTAGATAGGCATCTATGCTCCATTATGTGAAACATGACCTGTGAATGAAATAACACAGATAAAAGGTACTCACTCTCTGTCAATCACCAGGCAAATCACATCCTCTGCTGCAATTACATTGGCCAACCTTATGTCTTCTCTGAGGGTACAAGAGTAGATACATTAGTGAAATCATGAGATCAATTCTTGACATCATGCACTCAGAGCAAGACAAGTTTCCGCAGTCTCGCCGCTTTCCATCACAGGCTCTCCACTTCCTCCCCGACACACTCTAATGCAGCTTCCAGCCTTCCCTTATACTCCGCACCAGCACTAACATCTGCCACCTCACTGGAGGACATACACTGAGGTGTGGGGGGGAGCAGGTTGCTGTAAGAGAGAGAGAGAGTGAGGGTGCACCCCTACATTGCACACCCTTGAACAAGGTGTCACTGAACAGTAATCAGGAACAGGAACCTAGAACTGAGTTTCATTTCTGGAACTAGGGCCAGTTCTAACTCCCTCCTGCATCAAGGTGCTCGCTTCAGAGAATCTTACAACACGGGAGAGCATTCGGCCCATCATGCCTGTGTCAGCTCTTTGAAGGAGCTATCCAATTAGTCCCACTTCCCCTACTCTTTTTCCATTCCCTTGCAGTGTTTCTCCTTTTGAAGTATTTATCCACTTGGCCTTTAAAAGTTCAACTGCACCTGCTTCCACCTCCCCAGCACAGTGCATTCCACCTGGACAGAGATCAGGCTGGCTATGATTGTGCTGCTCATGGCTTTGGCCACACCACTCCAGCACCAATCATTTATTCACTGTTCACAACTGTTGAGTGTTGGAAGAGCTGGGACAAATAAGAGAATGGAGGATGACATACCCTTGTAGAGCCTTCTCGCCAAACCAGTCTCCCCTGGACAGAGTAGTGGGAAGCTCTGTTTCTCCATCTTTCAATTCATCTTGTATTACGTTCACCTTGTGGGCATAAACAAAGCAGATGTCAGTGGGGAAAGAGCAAATATTACACGAACAGATGGTGAGCAGAGCCCTGTTAAACTGCTTCAACCTAACACTACCACTGAGAACAGCTAAGCTGCCATGAAAGTTGGCAGCATCACTTAATAAACCAATTCTATAGAAACATGCCAGTTTGTGTACAAACCCATGTGAGCTGATCAATTAGATCCCAGTCTGTAACTCCTCCTGGGTATTTGTTATTCTATATATTAAACCACCCAAACCCATCGATTAGATTCCAGTCTGTACCTCACTCCTGGTTATTTGTTATTCTATATATAAACCACCTGAACCTCTCAATTAGATTCCAGTCCGTAACTCACTCCTGGGTATCTGTTATTCTATAAACAAACCACCTGAACCCCTTCATTAGGTCCCAGTCTGTAACTCACCCTTGGGTATCTGTTATTCTGTATATAAACCACCCAAACCCCTCGATTAGATTCCAGTCTGTGTCTCACTCCTGGGTATTTGTCATTCTATATATAAACCACCCGAACCCTTCAATTAGATTCCAGTCAGGAACTCACTCCCGGGTATCTGTTAATCTACATATAAACCACCTGAACCCCTCGATTAGATTCCAGTCTGTATCTCACGCTGGGTATCAGTTATTCTGTACATAAATCATCCGGACCCCTTGATTACCAGGTATCTAAGTGTTGCCGGGGTGTGAGCTGATGTCTGCTGTGTGTTGTCCAGGTGTGAGCTGGTATCTGCTGTGTGTTGCCCAGGTGTGAGCTGGTATCTGCTGTGTGTTGCCCAGGTGTGAGCTGGTATCTGCTGTGTGTTGCCCGGCTGTGAGCTGGTATCTGCTGAGTGTTGCCCAGGTATGAGCTGGTATCTGCTGCGTGTTGCCCGCGTGTGAGCTGGTATCTGCTGGGTGTTGCCCAGGTGTGAGTTGGTATCTGCTGGGTGTTGCCCAGGTGTGAGCTGGTATCTGCTGTGTGTTGCCCGCGCGTCAGCTTGTATCTGCCGGGTGTGAGCTGGTATCTGATGGGTGTTCCCCGAGTGTGAGCTGGTATCTGCTGCGTGTTGCCCGGGTGTGAGCTGGTATCTGCTGCGTGTTGCCCGGGTGTGAGCTGGTATCTGCTGCGTGTTGCCCGGGTGTGAGCTGGTATCTGCTGCGTGTTACCCAGGTGTGAGCTGGTATCTGCTGCGTGTTGCCCGGGTGTGAGCTGGTATCTGCTGCGTGTTGCCCGGGTGTGAGCTGGTATCTGCTGCGTGTTGCCCGGGTGTGGGCTGGTATCTGCTGAGTGTTGCCCATGTGTCAGCTGGTATCTGCTGCGTGTTGCCCGGGTGCGAGCTGGTATCTGCTGCGTGTTGCCCGGGTGTGAGCTGGTATCTGCTGCGTGTTGCCTGGGTGTGAGCTGGTATCTGCTGCGTGTTGCCCAGGTGTGAGCTGGTATCTGCTGCATGTTGCCCGGGTGTGAGCTGGTATCTGCTGTGTGTTGCCCGGGTGTGCACTGGTATCTGCTGGGTGTTACCCGGGTGTGAGCTGGTATCTGCTGGGTGTTGCCCAGGTGTGAGCTGGTATCTGCTGGGTGTTGCCCACATGTCAGCTGGTATCTGCTGTGTGTTGCCCACATGTCAGCTGGTATCTGCTGTGTGTTCCCCGGGTGTGAGCTGGTATCTGCTGGATGTTGCCCGAGTGTGAGCTGGCATCTGCTGCGTGTTGCCCGGGTGTGAGCTGGTATCTGCTGCGTGTTGCCCGGGTGTGAGCTGGTATCTGCTGCGTGTTACCCAGGTGTGAGCTGGTATCTGCTGCATGTTGCCCGGGTGTGAGCTGGTATCTGCTGCGTGTTGCCCGGGTGTGAGCTGGTATCTGCTGCGTGTTACCCGGGTGTGAGCTGGTATCTGCTGCGTGTTGCCCGGGTGTGAGCTGGTATCTGCTGGGTGTTGTCCATGTGTCAGCTGGTATCTGCTGTGTGTTGCCCGGGTGTGAGCTGGTATCTGCTGGGTGTTGCCCATGTGTCAGCTGGTATCTGCTGCGTGTCGCCCGGGTGTGAGTTGGTATCTGCTGCGTGTCGCCCGGGTGTGAGCTGGTATCTGCTGCGTGTTGCCTGGATGTGAGCTGGTATCTGCTGCGTGTTGCCCAGGTGTGAGCTGGTATCTGCTGCGTGTTGCCCGGGTGTGAGCTGGTATCTGCTGCGTGTTGCCCGGGTGTGGACTGGTATCTGCTGGGTGTTACCCGGGTGTGAGCTGGTATCTGCTGGGTGTTTCCCAGGTGTGAGCTGGTATCTGCTGCATGTAGCCCAGGTGTGAGCTGGTATCTGCTGTGTGTAGCCCAGGTGTGAGCTGGTATCTGCTGGGTGTTCCCCGGGTGTGAGCTGGTATATGCTGGGTGTTGCCCGAGTGTGAGCTGGTATCTGCTGCGTGTTGCCAGGGTGTGAACTGGTATCTGCTGGGTGTTGCCCAGGTGTGAGCTGGTATCTGCTGGGTGTTGCCCAGGTGTGAGCTGGTATCTGCTGCATGTTGCCCATGTGTCAGCTGGTATCTGCTGCGTGCTGCCCGGGTGTGAGCCTGGTCACTGACAACTCACTCACCTTTCCCTTGCTGATGATAAAGAAAGTGTCTCCACTGGCTCCCTGCCTGATGATGTAGTCACCCTCTTCATAATGAGTCTGCAAAGTAATGTTAGAATATCACAGTGAAATGGGCTAGCACTTTCCCCTTTCTCAATGGGTCAAAATACTAGCCAGAGTAATACAGAGTGAGTGCTGATGATGGAATTCTGATTAATGGATACGAGAGAGCAGCAGTATGGCTCAATTTTTCAATTTGTGGCATAAACAAGGATTGAGTGTCAAAGATTGAGGGGTGATCTGATCAAGATGTTTAAAATATCGAAAGAACTTGATAGGGTAGATCCTCGGGTGGGGAAAGCAACAGCAAAGGGGCATGTTATTAAAATTATAGTTAGGCTATTCAGGAGGGAAATGAGAAATAGTTTTCCCATAGAAAGGGGACTGGAAATCTGGAGTACTCCCCCAAAAGGATGTGTGACTAATTGAGTTTTCAAGAGTGAGATGGATAGATTTTTAGTTACTGTTGGAGTGATGGTGGGACAAAGATAGGAACCCAATTATCTGGCCATCTGTCCCGCCCAACTGTGCCTTTACCCGCTCCCTGCAAACCCACTCCCCCCACCCGCCCATCAGGAACATGCGACTGGAGAATCTGCTGTTCACAATGAACTGAAAAACTGCTGGAATTTTGAAACCGAAACAGAATATGCCGAGAATGAGCAGCAGGTCAGGCAGCTTCTGTCCGAGAAAAGACAGGTTGATGTTTCGGACGAGACCCGAATATTGGCCCATTTCTTAACATCCTGCATTTAGTGCAGTAGGAAAAAGTCCAAAACTCTTCACAGGAGCGTTATCAAATAAATTAGACACTGAGCCACATACAGAAATATTGGGACAGGTAACAAAAAGTAGCTATTAAGGAGATTCTTAAAGGAGGAGGAGAGAGGCATATAGGCTTGGGAGGGAGTTCCAGAGCTGAGGGCTTTTGCAGCTGAAGGCATGGTCGCCAATGGTAGAATGAAGGGAGTGATGGATGGACAAGAGGCCAGAATTGGAAGAACACAGAGATCCAGGCAGGTTTCAGGGATACAGGAGGTTAGAGAGATAGGGAGGTGCTGACAGAGTTTGTGGGTGGACATATCATACATACTACCCTTGCAAGTCGCTCACCATTATCCATCTCGTTTCAGCTGAGCCACTTTCATAGATGCCCTTTTTGTGTTAGATTTAAAAATATACTACAGGATAAATTCTTCCAGCAACAGAAAATACCTGGTTGGCTCAGGAATCGGAATGTCAAAAATAAAGATTTTAAAAGGGGAGAGTGTGCGAGAGCGCAAATCTGGCATCAAACTGACCCGAATTTCAATTTAGACGCTCAGAGCAATCACAGTTTGTGACCTTAAATGGACGTACACACATGCCTTGGCAGCAGAATTAAATGCTGCACATTATGTTGTGTGATACTCTTGTTTTGCACACATACGGTCATGCATAAACAATACCATCCCACGTACTAAGTTGCAATATAAACTACCCTAAAACACTAGAACAACAGAACTTAATCCGATATCAAGATCACAACAATATCATGTTTAACAGGAGAGCCAGGCTTCCATGGCTGTCTCACTTCAGTGATTTGTCCTCACCAATTCCCCCCCACCCCCAAATAATCCCCCACACACACAAACAGCCCTCAACTTTGGATTCTGAACCGTCTGCAACCACATTGTGGAGAAGTACAGCCATCTGGAATGCAATGTACTGCATTAGGTTGCATCCTGGGTATGATGATATAACAGAGACCATCTCTCTCTAGTTCTCTGTAAATCTGGATTCGTCCAGTCTATGTCTGGTAAAAGTAACCAATTTCATTCAGTCGGTGGAGGGCTTATTCTTTCATGGAACACATGCAGAATGTGCAGAAACGGTTACAAATGCTCTTCGACTCAAGGTGCTACTGACATGATGCAATGCCCCGGTTGAGGCTGGGCTGCTCCACTAGGGGTCTGCAGATGGAACAGAAGGACAAAGTTAAGAGACTTCTTGTCTGTCAGCAAGCTATTGGAAGGGGGCAGGTGTTCAACTGCAGCAGAATTCCCATCAACAAAAGCAACAGGACACAGGGAAAAAGGGATCTCTGAACTTCATCAGTACCTCCTCCAGCACATCAGCGAGTTTACTCAGAACTTCCTCCTGAAGATTGCGAAAGGAGGGGACGCTGCAGAGAGAAAGAAGATGGGGTGTGTGAGAGGGGTGTCTGAATGAGCATAACCAGCACTCACCCACAGCTCTCTTATCACAAGCACCTAAGGGACTGCTTTAGGAACTGAAAATGGGAAAGACAAGAAATGCTATTAGTAATGTCACAATTAAACCACATTATTAGAAATCACACGTTTCAAAGCCACGGCTTTTTTTTTTGATGGAGGGAACAGCTAACACCCAGTAACAGAACAATTTCACCCTTTGATAAATCTCAAGACCATCTGTTAGAACCTCCAAGGAGTCACCTGTCAGTAACTGGCCCTGTCACCTGATGTCAATCTCCTCCCTCCAACCAGTCCAACTTCAGCCAGAACCTTTGTCACAAAAGCTGTGCGAATAGGAAGGACTGGACGGTGGAAGTGAAGGGAGAAAATGTGAGAGTCTAAAATGAAAAGTTGCAATTATTTTCTCTCAAATAAATTGGGAAAGGTTTGCAAAGAAAAAGAGCGAGAAATGAACTAATTTGCTTTGTTGGACTAGTCGCTCTGTCCGGCTGGGCTGGGATTATTTATTGAACGTGTGGAAACAAAAGCTTAGTTCTCCTGACATGAGTTAATCAGCAGCGACTGCTAATTCCACCGCATTGCACTGGGGGGGTTTGGGCCTTGGGCCTGAGTAGTAATTAATAGGTCAGAGCCCCTCAAGAGCTGGAACACAGACAGAAAAAAAATGCAGCCTGCAACAACCTGAGGCTTTCTGTGCAGACTCATACGCTCTGGAATTCCCTCCCTCAACCCCTCCTGCTCCTTGAAGACACTCCTTCAAGCTCTATGATCAAGCTGTTGGTCATCTGCCTTAGATGGTTCAACACTTTTTGTTTGATTACACAGCAGCTTGGGGAAGTTTACTACATTAAAGGCGCTTTAAAATGCAAGTTGTTGTTGGAAGAACAATGATGCTGATCTATAGCATTAATTCAGTTAAGCATTAAATGGGTTCTGCATTGAAGAGCTACTGTTAGTCTAAGCACGTTTGTCCTCTCAGGAGACTGTGCGCACGAATGGGTCACTCCCTCATCCTTGTGAATGTTGCTGTTATGTGAAGACCATGAATGTGAAAATTGTGTCACAGGCTATTAGCTGGGAGCGTACTCTGATCTGCTGCTTGTGGACTTCAGAATAAGATGCAGGCTGTTAAAGATTGGTGAATTGCAAGCAAGATTGCGTCCTTGGGAGAGCTAGTCTTCTGTGAGAAAGACATAGAATGTGAAGTTCACGTTGTGAAAAAGAGATGTTGAGGAGGTCTGACTGATCTGTAATGGAATTTCTGTCAAATTAGATTCTGCATCTTTGTGACGAACAGTCAAAAGTCTGTTCTCTTCGGCAAAGCTCATTTCATGTGGGTCTTCTCTGTTCTGTCTGTGAATCACTCATTATGCTAACCTTGCTCAAAGCTGAAGAATGTTCGAAGCTGAAGAATGTGAATATTTCATTATGGTGAAGATGCGAAGGGAATCTCCATATTAAAAATTCTTCAAAAAACAAAGAATCAGAAATGAAAGGATTCAACATGGACAGATATAAATGAAACACTAACTCTTCAAAGGCTGCAAAGTTCGAGGCCTTTGACATTAATGGTAGGTATACGAGTACACATTGCCTGTGTCCCAGAGGATTATCTTGTGTGTGTGTCTGTTTGTGTGTGTACGTGTGTGTATCTGTTTGTGTGTGTGTACGTGTGTGTGTGTCTGTTTGTGTGTGTACGTGTGTGTGTCTGTTTGTGTGTGTACACGTGTGTCTGTTCGTGTGTGTACACGCACGTGTATCTGTTTGTGTGTGCATGCACGTGTGTCTGTTTGTGAGTGTGCATGCACGTGTGTCTGTTTGTGTGTGTGCATGCACGTGTGTCTGTTTGTGGTGTGTATGTGTACGTGTGTCTGTTTGTGTGCGCGCGTGACCTTATTCTCCAACTCTTCCCCACCTTATTCTCCAACTCTTCCCCATCCCTCATGACACTGACCTGGCAAACCTTGGCACTTGTGAACTGTGAGCATTTGACGAGGAATGGTTTATCCAGGGGAGTGAGGGAAGGGGAGTGGCACGGATAAAATGGGAATGGGGAAGGTGGGAGCAGAATCAGGGAGCCGAGGTGGAGAAGTCAGTTTTCCTTCAGAGTTCAGCAGCTGTTCCAGTCATGACCAGATGGGAACGAGGAAAAAAAACGTTAAAATCATAGACAGCAGGTGAGAAGCAGAATAATGGGGGGGCGTTGGGGGAGAGAGCTGAGAAGGAGGGGCTGCGGGGAGCAAACAATGGACCAGGAACTTAACAGCTATATAAATATTGTGGCTACTAGCGCAAGTCAGAGGCTGGGAATTCTGTAGTGAGTAACTCACCTCCTGACTCCCCAAATCCTGTCCACCATCTGCAAGGCACAAGTCAGAAGTGTGATGGAATACTCCCCACTTGCCTGGATGAGTGCAGGTCCAACAACACTCAAGGAGCTCAACATCATCCAAGACAAGGCAGCCTGCTTGATTGGCACGCAGTCCACCATCTTAAACATTCACTCCCTTCACCACTGACAGTAGCAGCAGTGTGTATCATCTAAAAGATGAGCTGCAGCAATTCACCAAGGCTCCTTTGACAGCACCTTCCAAACCCAAGAGCAGCAGGCACATGGGAACACCACTGCCTTTAAGTTCCTCTCCATGCGACAAACTATCTGGACTTGGAACAACATCACCGTTCCTCTAGCTTTGCTGGGTCAAAACCCTAGAACTCCCTCCCTAACAGCACTATGGACAGCTGTGGTTCAAGAAGCCTTCTCAAGGGCAATTAGGGATGGGCAACAAATGCTGACCTTGCCAGTGACACCGACAGCCCATGAAAGAATAAGAAAATGACAGCTGGGTGGTGGAGAATGAAAGGGGTGGGCGGAATGACAAGCTGCAGGGGATAGAATAGGGGCAAGTAACAACGAAGCCCTGAGATGCCTGGGCCTGGTCTTTCTGCTAGGGCTGCAATCAGGACAAGTGCCCGGAATGTGCTGGGCATGTCTCAGGTTTTGCTGAGGCAAAGTTATACCCACTCACCTTCTGAGAAACTCCGTGTGCTCGGCATGTTTTATCAGCCCTGTCCGCATCATAATCGTTTGGAAACATTGTCGGTCGATGGCCCATAGCTTGATGTTGGTGAGGGCTGCAAAGCAAATGCGAAAAAAGAATCTCAAAAGTACGTGGATGCGAATCTGTCATTTCTCCTATAGTGGCGTCCTGCAAACGGCGAGTGAGGGACTGCATTTAAGTTCCATGCCAGTGATTCATATTCATGCTCCCTTTGTGTCAATACAAGCATTTGCATTAAAACACCACCTTTAACATAGCAAAACATTCCCGGGGCACTTCCCAAAACGTGACATTGAGGACATATTAGGCAGATGGCCAAAAGCTTGAACAAAGGGTTCAACAAAGGGTTTTAAGGAAGGAGAAGAGAGAGTTAGGCAGAAAGGTTTAGAGTGGGAAATAGAGAGCTCGGGGCCCAGGCAGCTTTTAGCACAGGTGCCAATGGTTGATCAATTATTAATCAGTGATGCAGAAGATGCCAGAATTGGTGCAGCACAAAGATCTGAGAGGGCTGTGGGGCTTGAGGAGGTCACACAGATAGGGAGAGATGAGACCATGGAGGGATTTGAAATTAAGAGTGAGAGTTTTAAAACTGAGGCATTTTCAGATCCGGAACATAGGTCAGTGGGTGCAGGAGTGATAAGGGTGAGCATGACACGAGTTGGGTGCGAGTTAGGAATGTGCAACAGCGCTTTGGATGACCTTAAGTTTATGGAGAGTGGAAAGTGACCAGGAATGCTTTGGAATAATGAAGTCTAGTGGTAACAAAGGAAATGGATGAGGGCTTCAGCAGCGGATGAGCTGGGGCAGGGGCAGAGCTGGGCATCGGTACATTGAGGCTGATTTTTTTTAAAAAGTGAGAAAAACGGTAAAAGAAAACATGCAAACGTCTCGTGATTTGGTTGAACAATTGTGCCGGTGGAGGGGGAAAGTCAGGTTTAGCCACAGGCAGATGATCATCCTGCTCCAAGTCAGAGTGCCAGAAACGTAAAGTGGAGACCAAAAACGGAAAGCCCAGTCTCTGTTCCTTCTGACATGGGGGCGTAAATTACAAGGTTTTTAATTTATTTTCAACATTCACGTCGTCCCTCTTGCTCCCCAGAGGGTGCAGCCATGCAATTGTTGTCGTTATGGTAACACAAGATGCCAATTCTTGTGTTACCTTAAGCCAGAGGCAGTATGAGTCTCTGTGGAAGGGCCTAATCAGATTCCAAGCCAAACTGATTTGTATTCCTGTTGCTGCTCTGGACTTTGGATGCTTTCTCCACAGAATATCAGGAGCTGCAAGCCAGTCACCAGATAAAGAAAGTGAAAAGAATGCAAGGATTTCCAGTATCCTCATCTGCAAATGGCAAATTAAATTAGATTGTTTACAAATTCTACAGCTCAGATTCATGACTGAGACGAAGTCATATGAAACCCTGTTCAAGATTCGTCCTTGATGAAGCCTAGTGATAACTCTCCACTTTCAGATAAGGACTGACCCATTATGTACATTCAAAGTTGGATGTTTCTACATAACTAATTCACGCATCATCAGCAACCAAGTTTTATTTAAGGGAATTGGTTTGACGCAGGATGTTTTCTGTATTCTTTCAGTCTTCAATTAAAGATAAGCAGATTCAATTTTTTAATATGAGTTTATAGTCTTCCAACTATGATAGGGACAGCATATAGGAACAGGAGGAGGCCATTCAGCCCTTTGAGCCTTTTCCACCATTTAATTCGATCATGGCTGATCTGCATTTTAACTCCATTTACCTGTCTTGATCCTCTAAGCCTTAATATCCTGAACTAACAAAAACCTATCATACATAGAGTTTAAAACACAGAAACAGGCCATTCAGCCCAACCAATCTATTCTGGTGTTTATGCTCCAAATGATCTTCACCCCACCCCTCTACATCTATCCCCTTTTCCCCTCATGTGTTTATCCAGTTTCCCTGCCATTGGCCTCAACTACTCCATCTAGTAGTGAGTTCCACATTCAAACCACTCTCTGGATAAAGACATTTCTCCTGAATTCCGTTTGATTTATTGGTGACCATCTTATATTTATGAGCCTTAGCTTCGGCTTCATCCACAAACAGAATCATCTCCCTGACGTCCACACTAACAAGCTCTTGCACAATCTTAAAGGCCTCTATGAGGTCACACCCTGCAACCTCGAGTCCTTGCTAGCTCTCTGCAACAGCAATTTAGTTAGTCTTAACCCCCCCCTTATCCCTGCAGATTTTTTCCCTTTAGGTGCTCAACCAATTCCATTTTGAAAGCCACTGTTGAACCTGCCTGCGCCAAACTCCCAGGCAGCGCATTCCAGATCCTAACCACTCATTGTTTTAAAAAAAAGAATTTCCTCATATCGCCTTCGGCTCTTTTGACAATCACACCTTAAATTGGTGTCCTCTGATTTTGGATCCTTCCACCAATGGGAACAATTTCTCCCTATCTACTCTCCCCAGGCCTCTCATGATTTTGAACACCTCTATCAAATCTCCCCTCAATCCTCTCTAATGCCTCACATCCTTCCTAAAGTGTGATGCCCAGAACTCTGGACACATTACTCCAATTGTGGCGGAGCCAGTGTTGTATATAGGCTCATTATAACTTTCTTGCTTTTTACTCCTCGCCCTTATTTATAAAGCTCAGAATCACATACGCCTTTTTAACCATTTTCTCAACCAGCTCCTCCAACCTTCAATGATATGTGCACATATACCTTTGCTCATGCACCTCCTTTGTAATTGTATCTTTTATTTTGTATTGTCTCTCCTTGTTCTTCCTCCAAAATTGTTACACTTTATCTGCCACATGTCCACTGATTCCACCAACTTGTCCATATCTTCTTGAAGTCCATCACTATCCTCCTCATAGTTCACAATACATTCAAATTATGTGTCAAGCTGCAAAATTTTGAAATAATGCACACCCAAGTCTACATCATTAATATCCTGCTAGTTTGCACCACATGTTTTGGCGTGAAGAACTTTATTAAGAATTCCTTCTTTGAGGCTTTCAGGCATTGTACAGTCAAGCAAAGATCTTTCCCAGCAATTGAGCGATTGCAAAGCTGAGCGGGTGACTTCAGCAGTGATCTGTTCGATTGACGAAGGCAGCAGACCAAGTAATAACATCAGCCTGTTTTAGTTGGGCGAGTCCTCAGTTTTCTTCTGCTCAGTAACACATTGAATTATCCTTTTACCACATTCACATCGTCTCCTTCAGGGCCCTTTCCTGTTGACCTATTCTACAACCCAATCACAAGGGAGAGTGAGAAACTGCCAAACAAGAGTCAGGACTGGAATTTGGTTGGAGAACTGTCATCTGAAAGCTGCCTGTCATCAATTCTGGCTCCAGCTCCTTCATTTCAAATCATTGAAGGTGGCAAGACGGGTTGAGAGAGCAGCTAATAAAACATACATCATCCTGGCTTTATAAATAGGGGCATAGAGCATAAAAGCAAGGAAGTTACGGTAAACCTGTATAAAACACTGGTTCAGCCTCAACTGAAGTCATAGAGTCATAGAGTTTTCAAAAAGGTATGGGATAATTATCTGAAAAGGACAAATCTGCAGCACTACTGGTAAAATGCAGGGGGTGGGATGAAGTAAGTTGCTCTTGCACAAAGATAGCACAGGTATGATGGGCAGAATGTCCTCCTTCTGAGCTATAATTATTCTCTGATCATGTCCCCTTGTACAACTTGCCTGGATCAACTATCTCTCCATCCCATTGCATGCCAATGTCTGCAGGCCCAATGAAATCAGTTCATAAGCACTAAGCCAGTGGTTTGGGTTAAACATTTATCTGAGAGCCCTTCGTCCATTTAATGAAGGAATCTCAGCATCTGAACTCTACATAATGAGGGAGTCTTAGCACCTGGTTCCATCTAGAGTGAGTCTTGATATCTGGTCTCGATTTAAAATTTGAAGGAGTTGTGTCTGTGTCAGGAACCCATTTTAAATAGGGCTTAACTACCCAAGTGTTGGAGCAGGGGAAGTACTCTCGGTCCTGCAGCTGACACAGAAATGAACCCAACAGCACTAGACAGGTTACTGATAAAAAAGCTTTTCATAATGGCAATAAAATATCCTTACGCTAATGAATCCTCTTTGAAATGAGTCCCAATTTGTGAGATGATATGGTCCTCTTGACTGAACTCCAGTCCCGAACCCTGTTTGACAGGTTCTTGTTGGGAAGATATTCAGACAAAGGGACCCAGTTGGAAGGTAATCCTCAGCCAATAGACTGGCTGTGCACTGCTGGGAATTCTAGATTTTCCTCTTGGAATTTCCACCTTTGCCAGCCCTTGTTTTATTGGTGAATGTGCAGCAGTTTTGCTCTCCACTGGCAATGAAATGTCAGAGAGGAGGTCTTACTGTAAAAGCTGAAAAGGTCAGCAGGCTTTTCAAAGCCTTTGACTGGCGGTGAATGCACCACTTGCGGTTTAACCCCGTGCATCTCCAAAGGGGCAATGTCTGGCGGATTAGAAAATGTTAGTGAGGAGAATTGCAAATGTCAGCCTGTTCAATCAGTTGCTATTAAAGACGTTACATGTAATGGAATATAACTTCCAAAAATTTCCCAGCCCAAACATTCAGTGCTTATCAGCATGTTAAAAGAATTGTTCCCATGGAAACCCACAATGTCTATTTATGGTGAAAGCTTTACGCAAGTGGAGTCTCAGATAAAGTCACACCAGCTTAGAAAAAACTCAGCAGCATTAGGGCCAGGTGCAAGGGGAAAATCCAGCTGCTGGATGTGGTGATGAGGAATAATGAGAGGTACATGGGTTATTCAGTGGGAAAAATATCAGACAGTGAAGAGCGTCTCTCACCATCAGGATTCCCTCTGATGAGAAACTCTTCCAGTGATGTGTTGTATTTCTCTAAAATGACTTAAAATTGATTTTTTTGTGCCCTGCACAAATGGATCATCATTCTCAATCTGTCAACAGGAAGGAAAATGTCAACTGTGGGGCTGCACAATCATTTTTCTCATTGCTGTAGTTGGGACGTCACTGCAAAATAATCCCTGCACCACAGTAACCTGGGACTGCTTGATGCCAAGAGTCAGTTTAATTCTTGGGCATTCCCCAAACCTTCATCCTGATTAGCACATGTCATCTCATTACCACAGCTAAAATGTAGCACTCTCAGGCCAAAAACTGAGGAAAGCTGCTGTGAACAACTGTGCTTTAACATTAAACAGATTCTATCAAGTTACAAACTGGACATCCGAATCTGAGATTGTCATTCAAAATGTTTGATTTAGGATCCTTGGAACATGACTGGACATTTAAATTCTAAAGTAACCAATGAGATTGCTTGTGACTAGAAGCCTTGGCGTGATAAACTAGTCTAGAAAGTCAGTAGTTGATTGGTGGCCTTATGATGAGTATGCCCTTGCAGCCTACTCTTAATCTTCAAATGCTAATGTGGTGCTGCTCGCTAATTATTTCAGTCCAAGTTCCTCTATCCATCTCCTGATGCCCAGTCTCCATCTTCTCTATCCATGGTGACCCTGGCATCCCCATCCACTTAACATTGGTGCCCTATGCACCTTTGCCTTCGGTGCCCTCCGCTTCGTGACCCTGGCTCCTGCAGACACCAACTACTTCATATTCTTCTCATCACTTACAAGTAAGGTCCCTTTGACTACCAATCCTCAGCAGGATGGTTGCTGAAACCCTCACCAACCATTTCCCCAGTTACTACCTACCTTTGACCGTTGCTGTCCTGGTACAGTTGTAGAGGATCGCCAGCTCTCCAAACACTTTGCCTGGCGCCATTGTACAGAGCTTCACATTGTCTTTCGTCACCTCCACCTTTCCCTCTGTGGAGGCAAACAGAGTAGTCACTCACCCACCCGAGACTGACATTCCAGGCAACGTAGGGAAGAGGCAGTTCAAGGAGACCAGACTGCTTTCAGTGCCCAAGACAATAACACTGCAGGTTGGGGGGTGGAAATAGTTATGTTGCAGCAAAGCGGCAACTTGATCTCAGCTTGGAAACTCAGTACAAAATTCAGACACTCAGCTCGTCTCCTCACAGGAACCTATCATCCATTGGGTTTGTCCTTATGTGGACAAACCATACTAGGCATGAACAGCACCACACACACACATATACAGGACCCCTTTTACAAACTCACCCTGCATACTTCAAAAAGCAAAGCACTTTAAGCTACCCTCCTTCCTTCCCCTAGCTCACAAAGCCAAACTCCTAGGCTCCCCCATGCCCTAGTCCTGAACATGCTTTATTCTCTCCTATTTTCCCTCATGCCCTCCCCAGCTCACCTTGCCCATGAGACCCACATCCTGCTCCCTCCACCCAAAACTGCTGACCACCCAACTTCCCTTCCTGGCTCCTTTGTTAGCTGATATTGTTTGCGGTTCTTGCTCAGGATCTGTCCCTCTTTCCTTTAAATCTGTTGTCATCACCTCTCTCCTCAAAATAAAAAATCATTGACCCCCCCTTCGTCCTTGCAAACTACCGCCCCATCCCGTCCTCTCCAAAGTCCCTGAATGTGTTTTCGCCACCCAAATCCATCGTCATCCATGTTCTGAATCCTTCCAATTAGGTTTCTGCCCTGGCCACAGTACTGAAACGGCTCTCATCAAATTAACAATGACATCCTATGTAACTGTGACAAAGGTAAACTATCCCTCCTCATCCTTCTTGACCTGTCTGAAGCCTTTAACTCGGCTGATCACACCATCCTCCTCCAATGCCTCTCCACTGTCTTCCAGCTGGTTGGGACTGCTCTCCCCTGGTTCCATTCTCAGCTAATCATAGCCAGAGAATCACTTGCAATGGCTTCTCTTCCTGCTCCCTCACTGTTACCTCTGGAGTCCTCCAAGGATTTATCCTTAGCCTCCCTCCTATTTCTCATCTATATGCTGCCTCTTAGCAACATCATCCGAAACTCAGCGTCAGTTTTCATATGTATTCTGACAACACCTAGCTCTACCTCACTGTCACCTCTCTCTTGGCTCCTCCACTATTGTTAAATTATCAGACTGCTTATCCGACATCCCTTATGGATGAGCAGAAATTTCCTCCAATTAAATATTGGGAGGGTTGAAGCCACTGTCTTCAGTTTCCACTAGCAAACTCTGTTCCCTAGCAACTGGCCTCTATCCCTCTCCCTGGCAACCATCTGCCGCTGAACCAGACTGTCTGAAATCTTGGGGTCACGTTTGACCCTGAGGTGAGGTAACGACCTCATATCCGCACCATCACTATAGCAGCCTACTGCCACCTCTGTGACATTGCCCGATTCTGCCATGTCTCAGCTCACCCAATGCTGAAGCCCTCTTTTGTCCTTTATTTTACCTCGACTTGACTATTCAAACAATCCTGGTTGGACTTCCACTTTCTACCCTTTGAAAACCTGATTTCATCCAAAACTTAGCTGCTCATGCCCTAACTTGCATCAAGCCCTGTTCACCCATCACCCCTCCACTCACTGACTTATAATGAACTCCTGGTTAAGCAATGCCTGGGTTTTACATTTCTCATCCTTGTTTGCAAATTCCTCCCTATCGCTGTAATCTTCTCCAGCCCCACACCCTCAGGGATGTTTCTGCTCTTCTAATTCCAGCCATTTGGGCAGCTCTGATTTTAATCATTCCGCCATCGGTGGCTGTGCCTTTTGTGTCCCAATCTCTGAAATACCCTCCCTGCACCTCTCCACCTCACTTTGCTCCTCAAAATCAACCTCTTTGACCAAGCTTTTGATCATCTGGCCTAATATTTCCTTATACAGCTCAATGTCTTATTTTGCTCCATCACACCTTGGGACGTTAAAGGTGCTATATAAATAGTTGTTGTAGTGAGTAAAATAGGGGCAGAATCAAGTACGTTCAGTAACATTAAAAACAAAATATGTCTCATCCTTCTGCGGCCACATGCAGCGTGAAGAAGAATGAAACTAAGCTGTCAGGCGCTTCTCCACAAAGACTGTGTGAGAAGAGAGAGGCCGTCACAAACAGCTGCAACCTGGACTCCCACACCATACATTTGAACTGCAAGAGTCCAGTGCCTGCGAGCTCCCATCCTCGTCACACTCCGAGAGTGTAAAGAGTGCTCCTAAATACAAATCAGCACAGCTCTGAAGGAGGGTCATAAGGACTCGAAATGTTAATTTTGTTTGTCTCTCCACAGATGCTGTCAGACCCGCTTAGTTTTTCCAGCATTTTCTGTTTTTGCTACAATCAGCGCGACCTGTGAAGACAGCTTTCTCCCTGCATGGAAGCTGCTGACTCAGAGCAACACTGCCATCTCCAAGGTGGCTTAACCAATTGGCGCAGTCTGCAACAAGAGCACAGGTGTCTGCCTGCTCTCCGCTAATCTTATCTGGGGGATTGCTGGGCTGGGGTGACTCCGAATACTCTTGGCTCTGGATGCTGCAGTCCTCGCCTCAGGAGTGCGCTTTACCTGCCTTCTTCAGCGGCTATCACTCCCGGCTGCAGTCACAGGGAATTGTTTTAAAAGCTAGAAACAGTGGAGGTCAAAGAGGCTTGGGGGTTTCAAGTCAATAGATCATTAAAGTAACATGCACAGGTACAGAAAAGGCTAATGGAATGCTGGACTTCATATCTAGAGGGCTAGAATACAAAGCGGGTGAGGGAAGGGGTTGAAGTCAAAGCCCTGGTTAGATCACACCTGGAGTAATGTGTGCAGATCAGGGAACCACACCTTAGAAAGGATATACTAGCCTTGGAAGGAATATAGATTTACCAGAATGATACCTGGACTCTTATGTTTAAGTTACAAGGGCAGAGTGAACAGATTAGGCCTGAACAGAACAGAATAGGCTATTCCCTAGAATTTTGAAGGTCAAGGGGTGATTTGGTTGAATTTTTCAAGATATTAAGTTGAACAGATGGGGTAGATGAACTATTTCCGCTGGTTGGGGAGCGTAGGACCAGGAGTGGTCAAAAAATTAGAACCAGGCCTTTCAGGAGTTAAATTGGGAAACACTCCTACACCCAAAGGGTGGTAGAAATTTGGAACTCTCTTCTACAAATGGCAATTGATGCTCAGTAATTTGTTAATTTTAAAACTGAGAATGATGATAACTTTGGCTAACAAAAATCTAAGGGATATGGGGCAAAGTTGGGTATATGGAGTTGGATCACAGATCAGCCACAATCTGGTTGAATGGCGGAACAGACTTGAGGGGCAAAGTAAATAGTCTCCTCTGGTTTCGATGTTCCTGTAAGAGCTGCACAGGCCTGGAATGGCACAAATCCTAGTGAGGATATAGCAGGAAGACCTGCAGGGAACAAAAGTGGAAAGATCAGAGCAGGATAGATGATAGGGACAGGGAATTAAGGAAACGTTCAAACAAATTACTCCCTGAGGGGAGACTTGCTGAATCTCCACAAAATAAAGCTAACATTATGATCCACATTTCCACCTCTGCCCAGTTGTCCTGGCCAGATAGCACCTATGCCCTGTAATTCATTAAAGAACCTCAAGGCGAAATTCTGAGCTATTTTTCTCCCATAGGACAGATTCTCCATCACCAAAAGATCAAGTATCTTCTCTGCATTATTCGGAGAGAGTTTTTGTAGCTTATTGTACCCCCAGAATTTTGGCCAATGCTGCAGATCTCCTTTGCTGAACAGCAAAATAATGAGGAACAAAACCTAGACATAACTGGACTTCCAGGTGAGGTATCTGTTTCAGAATGAAGTGGTCATCTTCTGTAGCAGAAAAAGCCATTTCTGATTTGCCTCCTTGAGCTTGCCATGGCACACAGTGAGATCGAGATCAGATGATGTCATCTTCATTGCTTGCCAAAATCATTTCTCACGTCTCTTGAGATTCTTTGGCATATGGTAAGCTGGGCATTGGCACAACTGCAAAACACCTCAGAACTATAAAACCATTTTAAACCTCATCATGTGGCTGACAATCTCATCAGCCAGCAAGGCTACTTGTTCATCTACAGTGTTACCAGCGTGCCTTTCTCTTAATAATAGGGCATCCCTTGTCAAATGGCTTAATATCCACCTGCACCTCCTCTTCTGTACTGACCACAATTCTTTTCATTAAATTTAAATGTAAAGAATCCCACGAGAGGCGGTGCCGAGAACTGAGAAATCTTCACGTCAAGTCAGAGGAGCGATTCATTTGAAAAACAACCCGTGCTCTTAGATTAGGAGCTTAGCATACTCACCAATAACCTTGCAAAGAACATAAGAAATTGGAGTTGGAGGAGATCATTCGCCTCCCCCCACCCACCAACAAAACCTGCTCTGTCATTCAATAAGATCAGGGTTGATCTTTTACGTCAACTGTATCTGCACTATCCCCATACCCTTCTAATTCCCAAACATTTATCGACCTCGATCTTTAACATACTCAACCACTCTCTGGCGTAGACAATTCCCAAAGATTCACAAATCTCTGAGTAAAGAAATTTCTCCTCACCTCAGTCTTAACAGGCCGACCACTTATTTTGAGTCTGTGACCCCGTGTTCCAGATTCCCCAACAAGTGGGAATGCTTGTGAGTTTCCATGCAATTTTTTTTAAAACTATCAGCGTTGTGAGGTTTATGGTATGTGGATGTGTACATGTTTAGTAGCAGTGTCAGGCTAGACGGTGAATGTGCACTTGTTTAGGCCAAGCATGGCGAGACTGCCTAAGTGTTTACAAGGAGCAGCGAGACACAAAGCTCTTCAGTCTGAGTGACAGGCAAGCAAAGGATTGATGCATCACGTTTCATTCAGTTAGTCTGACTGGGTACTGCACATTAAATCCATTCTGACTGGGGAAGGGACAGGCTCTGGTGACAAATGTACTGGCCCGTCCTGTAATCACAGTCTAATTGGATTTAAAATAGGTCAATCTGAATTTCAGCTCATCAGGGAGCAGCCAACAGCCTTGCAGACAGAACCATTACCCTTTTCACATTTCCCTGGCGCCTAATCCTATTTCTTGTTTTGATTGCTAACAGGTGCCATGTGAATTTGAGAGAGAGAGAGCGCGCTTCAAGACCAACAGACTTGGGAAGAAAACAGAAAACATTCCGTAAATCAACACAAAGTCAGGCAAATCACTCATTTAATTGCGTGCTGAATGGGACAAAGCAACAGAGATGATAGAGGGCCTAATGTCCAGCACTTGGTGATGGCACACGAGTACCAATTAAAGGAAAATAAAATTTTGCAGCTTCAGCCACCGTGACAATATTTAACGTAAAGATAAAATAAAGATACCGGTCTCATCAGTAAACGTGTCACCCCCATGTAATGAGGCCTTGTTTAACTGTAGGTCTGTGCCACTCTTAGCTGGTGAATGTTGGGTGATGGCAGAAGCAGGGCAGGCTGTAAAGCTGCCACCCACAGCACAGGGCCCCAGTCAGTCAGGCCCTTCAGAAAATTTGAAATGGGAAAAAAAGAGACTTTTTAATTTATTCACTCGCAGGCTGTTGGTGTCGCTAGCAAGGCCTACATTTCCCTAGCCCATCCCTAACTGAGAAGATGGTGGTGACAACTTTCTAGGCCATTTCAGAGAGCAGTTGAAAGTCAACCACATTACTGTGGGTCTGCAGCCACAGTTAGGCCAGAGTGGATAAGGACAGCAGGTTTCCTTTCCTAATGGGCCTTAGTGCATCAGATGGGGTCTTAAAGACAATCTGCTAAGTACATTGTAAGTACCATTATTCATGCTAGCTTTTTATTCCAGATTTAAATCCCCCAGCTGGAAATCTGAATTTGAACTCAGGTCTCTGATTATTAGCCCAGGCCCCTGGCCCGGTAACGTAACCATTCCTACTATTCCCATACTTGGGTGGGCTAATAATTGTGAAAGCTTGGGTGCTGGAAAGATGAGTTATCAATTGTAGAGTTAAGAACTTGGAAGGCAGGCCATCAGTGAGAGAGATGAGTTTCAGTAGGATAACTAGCATGTAGTATAAAAGGGTTCAGAATAGCAAGGGTTAATATGGACTGGAGAACATACCACCCACAGTATGAGGTAGAGGATCATATGATAGTGGGCTGAGTACAGAAGATGTATAGCAGAAGTCAGCATTGAGATAGTACCTAGTCAGGACTATACCCTGGAGATGTATACAGTTATATGTTACCAATAAACACTTATTGTTGAACCACTCAAGCTTCCAGAGCCCTTAGTGAAACACCAAACAAACCCTTACGACATGGTGACAACAAATGAACAAACCCAGAACCAAAAAAGCTGGAGTAGGACCCCAGAATCTCAAGGCATGAAAAACTAAAGCAGCTGAACTTCTGACCTGCGAGAAATGCATCTATATCGAAGATGCAGCTGGAAATTGTCTAAAAAAAAAATCTCCATTGCTAGATCTGATCAAGCGCAGAGTCAAGGGATCTAGCCAGATCACAAAAGGCTGTGCAAAATTCCAAAAAGAAAAAAATGGCTGAAGGGCAGAAGAAGAATCCACTGTGCAGATGAGAAGTCTAACCTGATTGAATGCAGAGTCAAAAGGCCTAGCCGGATCACAAAAAAGGTGATCAAAATTCAGTAAGGATGCTAATTAGGCAGAGCATACCGATTGTTTAACCAGCGCAGCTGGAAGAACACTGCAGCTGTGTCCTGAGTCGGTGCCATACCTCGTGGCAGCCAAGCTCCAATGAATGAAAAAAAGTTTATAAAACAGCAGCCAGAACCCAAAATTGCCTTCCTATCGGGTTTTTATGCTTAGAAAACCCATTTGCTGGCCCAAACTGCTGAATTTGATCATTTCCTGCAGAATTGATTCATTTAAGGAATCGACCTCTTGACTGCAAAACACGACAAGCCTGGGAAGAAGCATTGAAAGAACAGTGACTGCAGTGCCATCTTTAAAAGTGAAACACCATTTAAATCTGTACTCCCCTGCTATGAGAAGCAGCCAGGGATAATAAATTAAAACTGCAATTTGAAAATGGTTGGACATTGGATGAAAACTTGGAAAAACATTAAATTTCCAAAGATATATATGAGGAAATGGAAAGCAGATTTATTAATGCCGTGCATGAAGAGGATGAGCGCATGGAAAAAGTGATGAGGAAGTATGCAGAGGTCGAACTGCAAAGTAAAAGACTGCAGGAAGAAAAGGGAAAAATGAAGAATTCTTGTGTACTGGAGCAACAAGAAGTAGAAAACTTACAGCTCCAATTCGATAGTCAGAGAAAGGATTCTGTACCACTTTTGCAGTATTGCCAATTGAAAGAGAAGATGGACATGGATGTTGTTAGGCTAAAGAACCAGCTGAATGGAAAACAGGGGGACTTGAAAGGAAAAGCCGTAGAACTTTCCAAGCCGTGAGCGGATAGTGAAGCCATGAGTAGCACAATTACAGAACTGAAACAATTTAAGATTTTGCCAGAGGTAGACCTGGACAGTAAAATCAAAGTGAAGGACAAAGACAAAGCTCTGCTGCAGGCGGAGAATGAAAAAAACAGAAATAAAATTGGAAATCCAATGCTGAAGATCAAGGAAGCAGAAGGAAAAACACAGGATGCCTCAAACTTACTGAGAATCATTGAGTTGTTGAAAAATGACATGGCTGAAATGGAAATCAAGAACCTAGATTGTCAAGAAAAAGTTGAACAGTTGCAAAGAGAAATTAGAAGTTCTCACAAAGGAGTGTGAAGAAATAGCAGAAACAAAATTTTAAAATGTGATCTTGAAGGATAGCACAGAGGAATTAGGCTCTGCTAAGGAAAAACTGTTCAGTGCAAAGAACCAGCCTTTACGTACGGAAGATGAGTTTGCTAATGAAAAATTAGAACTTGATGAACTTCTAGTATTCGAACTAGGAGCAGGAGCAGGAGTAGGCCATTCTGCCCTTCACGTCTGCTCCGCCATTCACTCAGATCGTGGCTGATCTGATTGTAACCTCCCGCCTATCTCCGACAACCTTTCATCCCCTCATTAATCAAGAATCTACCTCGCTCTGCCTTAAAAATATTCAAAGTCCCTGCTTCCACCGCCTTTTGAGGAAGAGAGTTCCAAAGACTCTCAACTATCAGAGAAAAAAATTCTCCTCATCTCTGTCTTAAATGAGTGATCCATTTTTAAACCATGACTCTTAGTTCTAGATTCTCCCACAAGAGGAAACATCCTCTCCACATCCACCCTGTCAAGGCTCCTCAAAGTCTTAATCATTTTGACCAAGTCACTTCTTACTCTTGTAAACTCCAGTGGATACAAACCTAACCTGTCCACCCTTTCTTCATAAGACAATTCGCCCATTCCTGGTATTAGCCAAGTAAACCTTCTCATGCATTTACACCTTTCCTTAAATAAGGAGATCTCTGCTGTACACAGTACTTTG
Source organism: Cetorhinus maximus (assembly GCF_964194155.1). Taxonomy (NCBI): domain Eukaryota; kingdom Metazoa; phylum Chordata; class Chondrichthyes; order Lamniformes; family Cetorhinidae; genus Cetorhinus; species Cetorhinus maximus. The sequence continues at coordinate 39,436 of NW_027597276.1, forward strand.
GGATTCATGCACTAGGACACCCAAATCCCGCTGAAGTATCAGAAGTTTCTATTAAGTATTGTGAAAAATGCCTGGAACAGGAAAAGGAATTACTGATGAATCAGAACAGTTGGTTGAATGCAGAATTAACAATCAAAACTGATGAATTTCTTGAAATTCAGTCTGAACTGAAGAACATGAAAGATGAGATGCGCTGTATAGAAGAGCAAATCCAGATTAAAAACAGAAAAGCAAAGTTCTAAGGAACAGATTGAAGCTCTAACGAGTGAATTGAGAGAGTCTAAGGAGCAGTCAGTGTCCATGGGAGAATGATTCTGAAAGGAACTGAATGCCCAAGTGAAGTTGTTAAGCTTGTATAAGGATTCTGCAGATAGTGCTGAAACATAGACAACTGCACTCACCAGTGTGGCTGCGGAGCTGAACGAAAAGATTCATAAGCTTGAAAAATAACTGGAAAATAAGAGAGTAAATAAATATTTGGGTGAAATTGTGAAACAAGTGGAAACAAAGGTTCCATTTTTGAAATGTCAACTGGTAGGAAGAACAAAGCGAACGCCATGAGAAAAAACCCCTGAGTCCACTCCATGAGTGAACGGAGTGAACATTCTCTCCGGAAGGAATGGCATAGCCCATGGTGTCTAACTAATCAAGGAAAACGGATGGTTGACAAAGAAAAACATAACACTAAAGAGTGCAAGAAGCAAACCAGATATTGAAACCAGAGTATTTGAAACACCAAGTACTGCAATTTCAACTCTGAGCCAACAAAGTCAGTCGCTTCTCTGAGTGGGAAGAGAGCAAGAGAGTTGTAAAGCTTCCAGACCATCTGAATTTGTAATGTCAGAGACTTGGGGTGGGGTGGTGAGAAGAAGGGGTAGCATGGATAGATCGTATTGTAAATATGTGTGGGTAAAGACTTGGGAGTGTTGTGGCCTAAGGGTTTTTGGCATAGCAAGGGTTAACATGGGGCTGTCGAACAGTACTGTCCACAGTATGGTGTAGAGAGTCACATGATAGTAGACAGAGTACAGTAGTAGTCTAGTACAAGCCTGCATGGAGATTGTACCTCGTCAGGAGAGATATATAGTTATGTGTTACCAATAAACACTTAATGTTCAACCACAGAAGCCTCCAGACCTCTTAGTGAGGCACTGAACAAACCCTTACAATAGGACAAGCTTTGACAGGAGATTTAAGTAACTAGGAATGTGGGCTTTGATGGGAGAGCAAGGATACTAGAGGAACAAGCTTCAAAGGGCTTTTTACCATCCTTGAGTTTTCTGAGTGTCACTATGAGTCAAACTATTCACATCAAGGTATGAATCAAACTGTTCACATCAAGGATCTCAGTAAAATTAAATGAGGGACCATCAAAAGCGGAACTCCCTGCAGGAAGGAGACCAGAAGACAAGAGTTGGTAAAGCTCCACTGGTCATGCACAAGCTCTGTAAATGACTAAAGTTAAAGCTTTTGAGTAAAACTTGCATCATTCATTCATTCTTTGACTACCAGAGATACAGACGGCCCAACCCATAAACACAACCTGCACCAAGACCCCCAGGATCCAGCATTGCATCATACACTGCTGCAAACATGTTTGGGGCTGAAGCACTCTGCTGTGCTAAAATCTGTTATCTAAACCCCTTAATTTGGTTATAGCATTACTTATAATCGCTTCCCATCCAGGTGGGGGTACATGGGATCTTAATGGATTGAAGTGTTCACAATTCATGCTACAACAGTATTTGCCGGGGTCTACATCCACCTCAGTGGATTAGTCGTGACTGAATGTACTCGACTATCACAGTCCCTCTCCAACGCAGAAAAAAAGACTTGCATTTATATCGTACCTCTTAGGATCTCAGGACATTTCAAAGCGTTTTACATTAAATACTTACAAAATACAGATGCTATTGTAATGCAAGAAATGCAGCAGCCAAATTGTGCACAGCAAGCTCCCACAAACAGCAATGAGCTAATGGCCCGATAACCAGTTTCTTAATCTGTTGCTGATTGAGGGATAAATACTATAAATAAACATAAATATTTACATTCAATATAAATATTAAACTCCCCTGCTCCTCTTCAGTATTGTGCTGCACCATTAGCAGTGTAGCACTCCCTCAGCTTTGCTTTCATTGCTCAAGTCCTGGGGTGGGTCCTGAATCCAGAACCATCTGAGCCACAGCTAACACTCTGCTTTGAATCCTCGCAAGGCTCTTTAATGCTCCAATCTAGATTGTAATATCTGGGATCCCTGGAAAGGAAGCTCATCTCATTTGTCATCTGTTCCAAATTGAAGCATACACTGTGTAATTCTTTCTCCTTCAGCCTCTAATTAATGGTCAATAACATTGGCAAATACCAAACAAAAGCGGAAGTCAATTTACGAACGAGCTGAGTGAGGAGAAACGGTTGACTTTGACTCTGCACTCATTTATCTTGTACCGCTGAGGGAATACTACGCAACACTGCTGAATACACATTGCAAAATAACATTTACACATGCTTACTTTTGTCTTGACAATTCTTCCCCTACACTTCCACTCCTTTCCTGGCTTGCTCTTTCCCTTCACTCTCCCCCCTGTTCTCCACCTTCTCCCTGCTCCCTCCTGTCCCATTCTTCAGCAAAGCCTTTGACAAGGTCCCACATGGGAGACTTATAAAGAAGGCAAATGCATTTGGGATACAGGATAATTTGATAATATGGATTCAAAATTGGCTTAGTTGTAGGAGACAGAGGGTGATGACAGAAGGATGCTTTAGTGACTGGAAGCCAGTGTCCAGTGGCGTACCACAGGGATCTGTGCTGGGTCCCCTATTATTTGTCATTTATATAAATAACATAGATGACTATGTGGGGGGTAGGATTAGTAAGTTTGCGGATGACACAAAGATTGGCCGGGTGGTTAATAGTGAGGCTGAGTGCCTTGGGCTACAGGAAGATATAGACAGGATGGTCAAATGGGCAAATGGAATTTAACCCTGAAAAGTGTGAAGTGATGCACTTTGGAAGGAGTAATTTGACAAGGGAGTATTCAATGAACGGCATGACACTAGGAAGTTCTGAGGAACAATTGGGACCTTGGCGTGTGTGTCCATAGATCTCTGAAGGCAGAGGGGCATGTTAGTGGGGTGATGAAAAAGGCATATGGGACACTTGCTTTTATCAATCGAGGCATAGATTACAAAAGTAGGAAGGTCATGTTGGAGTTGTATAGAACCTTAGTGAGGCCACAGCTGGAGTACTGTGTGCAGTTCTGGTCGCCACATTATAGGAAGGATGTGATTGCACTGGAGGGGGTGCAGAGGAGATTCACCAGGATCTTGCCTGGGATGAAACATTTAAGTTATGAAGAGAGGTTGGGTAGACTCGGGTTGTTTTCGTTGGAGCAGAGAAGATTGAGGGGCAACCTGATCGAGGTGTACAAGATGATGAGGGGCATGAACAGGGCGGATAGCGAGCAGCTGTTCCCCTTAGTTGAAGGGTCAGTCACAAGGGGACATAATTTCAAGGTGAGGGGCAAGAGGTTTAGGGGGGATGTGAGGAAAAACTTTTTTACCCAGAGGGTGGTGACGGTCTGGAATGCGCTACCTGGGAGGGTGGTGGAGGCGGGTTGCCTCACATCCTTTAAAAAGTACCTGGATGAGCACTTGGCACGTCATAACATTCAAGGCTATGGGCCAAGTGCTGGTAAATGGGATTAGGTAGGTAGGTCAGGTGTTTCTCATGTGTCGGTGCAGATTTGATGGGCTGAAGGGCCTCTTCTGCATTATGTGATTCTGTGATTCCCTCCCCTCCTTTCCTCTCTCAGCAGTAGACATCATTAGTGCCCAATGAGCTGGATGGGCAGACTTTAAGCCACAGGTTGTGTCCTTTATTACACCGGATCTAGTGGCCCAAGAGGGTCCTGCCAGGTGGTCTGCAGTCTGATCCAAAATGCAAGTCACTGACACACAACACAGTGGCTGAGGCCCTACAAGAGAACCCACATCTCCACCACTCTCCTAATGTCATACAAGCAAACTGGCTTCCATGTGCATAGCATGGATTGTCATAAGCATGACCAACAATGTAGTTTTAGAAGCAAGATTTACATTACTGCTGCTTTTCTTTGATTAATATAGATAAGTATTAGTTTCTCAGATGAAGATTATTGTGATGATGTTAGAATATATATTGGAATGTTTCAAATAAAATGTTTACCATTAATGTTTATATTATGGAAATCCCTATACTTTTGTTTCTGGATGAATTAATAATTTACTTATATAATAATTATTAATATATAGCAATGTGTTATATTTAGTAGTGAAAAGCAGCAAAATATTTATAGTCCCTTCATGTTCCCATTAACTCTGATGAATTTTTTTGCGGTGGTATGTGAAAGCGGATGGGGTGTTGCCGGTAGGTGATCCGTGGGTCTTTTGCTCCATTTAAGTGGTACCCGGATGAAACAGTTTGAGAACCATTGCTTTATGATATTCTATAAGATCACTCGTGAAGAGTTTTCTTTAAAAAAAATTTTCCAGAAGTATAATGTATGCCTAAAAGAAGCACCTTTGCTCAGCTGCCCTGGTAACATTATCGCATGGGTTTGCATTTAAGAAAAGCCAGCCTGTTTCTCTGTGTCAAAAGCATTCACATTTCCATCCAGACGACAACGATTATCCAACAGAAGTGCAGGTTAATTGGACGTTCTTAACAGTAAGATGCAAGGGAATAACCAGTGTGTTCAGACTGCTAGCCTCAATAAAATGGTCCTAGTTTCTAGGAACAGGAGGAGGCCATTGAGCCCCTCAAGCCTGTTCTGTCATTTAACAGATCATGGCTAATCTGTATTTCAGTTCCATGTAACAAACTTGTGCAGCGATATCCTTAAAGAAGACAAATCTATCAATCTCAATTTTGAAAGCTTCAGTTGACCCCCAGGTAGAAAAACAGAAAGGGAAACATCCATATATCCATTACTCTTTCAATGAAGATGTTCTTCCTGTATTCAATCCTAACTGGTCTAGCACTCACTTTAAGGTTATGTCTCCTTGTTCCGAGCTCCTCCAACAGAAGAAATAGGGTAGTTAGAGAGAAACTATCAAACACTTTTTTTCATTTTGAACACCTCAGTTATATCAGCCCTCAATCTTCTGAGCTTAAGGGGGTACATGCCAAGTATACGCAACCTGCCCACATATTTTAACCCTTTAAGCTATGGGACTGTTCCCGTTAGCCTGTGTTGCACCCCTTGCATACATTTTTCCTGAGTTTTGATGCCCAGAATAGAATGAAGTACTTCAGATGGGATCTGAACATGACCTCTGTAGAGACAACAGGTTCCATATCACCATAAAGAAGTACTTGGGAGCCTGAGATGGACAATACAGACCACAGCAATTAGATAAGTCAGTCTTTGTATCCTCATGCAGAGTGATGCCAAGTTTTCCTATTATTTTCATTCATTCAAGGCCACCATTTTTAATTGCCCCTTAGGAAGTGGTGGTGAGCCATCTACTTGAACCTCTGCAGTTCATGCAGTGTAGGTACACCCACAGTGTTGTTGCGGGGCAGTGGGGGGATATTTCAAGATTTTGATGGTGGACAAGCTTTGAGGCGTCACAGGGCAAATTATTTGCCACAGAATTCCAAGCCTCTGACCGTACCTCCTCTTGTAGCCATTTATATGGCTAGTCCAGCTTAGTTTCTGGTCAATGGTAACCCCCAGGGTGTGGATGGTGGGGTATTCAGTGATGGTAATGCTGTTAGATGGTAATGCCATTGAATGTCAAGGTAACGTGGTTAGATTCTTGTTGGAGTTGGTCATTGCCTGGCACTTGGGAGGCACAAATGTTACTTGTAGTATTAGTAGCATGGCATGTCAAGCTCTGATTTATATGTAATCTCCACAATGAGGTATGCTCACAAATGAATCTTTATCAAGTGTAGCATTTGAGAGGTCGGGGGTTTAATAGACCACTTTAGAACATCAATGAATATGGAGAGTAGGGGTTGCGGCTGGGAAGGAGGGCCCGTACTTCTAGTTCTGCACCCTGCAAGCTTTCTGTTGTCGCTTTTATTGTTGGAAAGGGAGTGCTGAGTGAATTCCAGATCCTTCCCCAGAGAGAGGGTCCCATTCAGGCATCTCCTGCAAGCCAGTTATAGAGCAGGATTGTCAAAAAGCTGAGCTTGGAGCACCTGCCCAGTTGGTGACTGGACACAAGGAATCCAAGGAGTACGAAGAGGAAACTGCAGTGTTTGTGATCTTCCAAATTTGAGATTCAGAAAAACAGATTACTTTTCTTCAGTGGTATTGTGAATTATGAAATTCTCTCAGCACAAAGTTGAGGAATTACATGTTATGCTGCTTAAGATGGGAATCAGCAGCCACAAATGCTCAGTGAGCAGTTGAGATAGAGAAGGTCCCAGCACCAATCTCCACCTGGGCTTAGAAGACTACAGAGGGAACATGGGTCAGAGGTACCGCTCCCGGTCTTTACTGGAACAGCAAGGAAGTTGGGTAAGGCCACAATCAGGCTTGCTCATCCCACCCTTCACCCTGAAGGTCAATTGCCTTCAGACGGTCAAGATGTGAATAATGACCAGTTGAACAAAGTAATGGAGGGTGGATGCCAACTGAACATCTAAACTCAATGTCTTCAGGAGAGTAGGGGAAAACGCTGGCAAGAAAACCACTGGGGTTGCACTCTGAAAAAAAGCACGGTTGACAGGCTACAGTCTCATTCGGCCATGTATTCTGCACAAGCAATACCTGTAGAGATCTATAGCAATCACAGAGAAAACGTCAACCAGCATCACTGATGCTGTGCAGCATACAGCTAGCCTTCAGATGTTACTGGAAAGAAATGGCTTCACTGCGACAGTATGACCTCTTGCCCCCAGCTCCATTACTGGCAGGCGTCATGAACAATTTGAGGGATAATTCAGGACCAAAATGCAGGCGGATTTACTTATTATTGTGTTAGAATTCACAGTCACACATAATTGAGCCTGGAATTTTTTTGTAGTCAGGCTGCAGGTAGCATGAGATAAATTGGAATGATAGCAGGGGAAGGAAAGGAACAAGTCCCTGGTGTGAACATTTATCCATAATTCAGAGAGAGAGAGAGAGAGAGACAAGAGATCAAAATGACTCAGGAAACAAAAGCCTGTAAGCATTGAGCGCATGAATAGTAAGACAAGAAACATTCTTGATAGTTAAAGAATGGAGGGTCCTCATCATCACTGTGACTAGTCTCCTCAATAAAATATCCCTTAGACAAGGGAAATAAACTAAGCAGATTTCAATCAATAGAAATGAAGCAGCAGTGGACATAAATCTACTGGTTGGGTATCTGAGCCCAGCACAGGACTGAACAAAGGAAGGATAGCGAGTGAGATGCTTCAGCAACTGGAAGAGTCTAGTGTGCTACCAGCTGAGAAATTGAATATTACCGAATAGAGACATCTTGCCAAAGCTTTTCATCTTGCACTCAAGATAAACACAAGAATACCAAATTTCAAACCATCACAACAATTTACACTACAGGAGAAAAGGGTGCTGACTGGGTGGCAAGTCAACTGCCGAGGTGTTGACATGGAGGAAGCAATGGCGAACTATAGAGTCCCCAAGCTCCCAGGCAATTCAAACAAGACACAAGGCTTGAACATGTTCCTTTTGTTTGCAGAGAATGGGTTCCTGCATATGTCACTTACAGCAAGCGTAAATGAGCCCTGTTATGAACTCGATTGATTATCTTAAACTGGTTGTTAGTGTCGCTATTAGTGTACTCAAGTTGTTCTGCAAGTGCTGTCTAGCCACAGAATCACATCTAACAGTAGCCGTTTTAATTTGGGTTTTGCAAGCATGGGTTTGTCAAGTACGATCCGCACATCATCCTGACTTGAAAATATATGCTGTTCCTTCACTGTTGCTGGGTCAAAATCCTGGAACTCCCTCTCTAACAGCACTGTGGGTGTCCCTACACCACATGGACTGCAGCGGTTCAAAAATACAGCTCACCACCACCTTCTCAAGGGCAATTAGGGATGGGTAATAAATGCTGGTGTCACCAGTGATGCCCACATCACTGAATGAATTTAGAAAAATTAAATTTAAAAAAAAACGGCCGATTGCAAACAACCAAAGGGACATGCTGTTTGATTTGGTTGGCCAATCCTTGGGATTTATGGCCTACATGCCTGGCATCGCACCATTTCATTCATTCCCAGTCCACAGAATCAATGGATTAAACCCCATCTCATTCACTCCCATTATATAGAATCCCAAAGGGTCAAACCTTCCCCATTCATGCCCATTATATAGAATGACAATGGTCTGGATTTTCCAGACAGTGGTGAAGCAAGGGCGCTGACCTCGAAGAAAGCTGTCCACAAAGATCTAGCAGTTTCTGCAATGCTGACTTCTTCTCTGATGACAATTTAAATCTGGCACCAAGTGGAGGGCATCTCTTGGCATGCAGCAGCAGTGATGTCAGCAAGCAGGGTGAACAGCCAATCACAATGAAGTAGCCTTACAGGCAGCAAATTGGGGAATTAAAAGCACTGAATCCTTTTACTTTTAATTTGAAATTTCAGAGAACAAAATAAATTATAATTGAATTTAAAAATAATCAAAAATAAAAATAAACAGGCTTCAAAAAAAATTTAAAGTTGTTTTTTTAAATCATAATAGAGGAATTATGACATTCCACAAACTAGAAAATTGAGATTTTCAGGGCCAGAGAAGGTGTTTAACAGGAATTATGAAGTTAATAAGCTGTTAAAAACCCAGTTACACTGCATTCAACAAAATGTAACTTTTTTCAAGTGTTTTTACAGGGAGAGTAACAGCGTAAGAGTAGAAGTTCTAGTTGGTTGAAAGATTTCCCATTGATTGCATCTGGGCGGACATCAACAGTGCACCTTTTGGAGAAGCACAGAGCCACTGACAGCAACTTCTTTAATAGAGCACAAAGCACAAGATGCTTTGAGTCGAGGCACAATGCAAGGCATAGATGTGCAAAATACAACCGGATCCATCAGAAATACATTGAATTTTTACTCCCTGGCACAACTGGGGACTTACTGGAGGGCAACACCAAACATCGACAGACTTTTAAAACTGCCAAAAATTATGAAATAAAGAAGAATGAAAACATTTTTTAAAAAGTCCAATTTTTTCAGACATTTGTTGCTGGTAATGGCTCTGCGGTCACAACTTATACTTCCTCTAGACCCACCTTGTGTTTCTTTACTTCCCCCTTTACCATCCCTTTTTCATTGCCCCATCATCTCTTTTGTCATTTTATCTTTCCTGCCCTCCACCCTTCCCTCCCCATCTCCTTCCTCTGTATTTGTTTATAAGCTGATAAGTGTCTAACTTTTTTAAGCTCTAGTGAAAGGCTATCAAACTTAAATGTTTCTCTCACCACAGAAGCTTCCTGACCTGCTGTGAATTTCCAAAATTTTCTCTTTTCATTCCAGACTAAACTTACCTTGGCTATGCCAGCCATGCAGCTGGAGGCCATCATACATCAGGACTGGAAAGTCCTGTACTTCCATATCCTTTGTGTGGATTGACAGCATATATCACAATCTCCACAGCTCCTCCCCAGTAGGTTGCAGCCCAAAGCAACAACTCCAACAACTTGACTCAACAGTCAAACAGCTCAGAATTCAGGAGTTATCAATCTTAATTAGATAAGACATAACGAGTCCATTGTAAGTTGCAGTTAGGAGAAAATGTAATAATTAGCCACATAATGTGCTACAGATCATTCACAATGCTGTAAAACAGAGCAAACTCAGCAATCATATTCTCACCTCCTCCTGTATGGTCCAAGCATACTGGAGGGTCTCATCTTGTAGCTGAATTGTAGACGCTGCCTCAGATTGTAACCATTCACTTACTTGCAGTGTTGACCAACTCGAGAACTAACACCCCAAAAGGATTTCCTCGGTCTAGTACCGCTTACTCCATGGCTCCCTTGCTCAGCTTGTGTTCTCTGGTGTTATAATTTGACTACTGCACTTGCTATTCATAGCATAGGACAAGGTATTTGAAAGGAGAGATGACGGCATCATCACAACTGGACTCTCTACCATCTCAGCTTCAACAGAAGCTATATAAATAATGCATCTCTCCTATACACAAGGACAAAACCTGAGAGAGTCAATTTTACACTCCTGTTCTAAAAGAATACTCCCGGGCAGCAAAGTGACTTACTGAAATTCAGAAAGGCAAAGGGTTAACACACTTGGGCAAAATATGTGCAAAGCAAAAATAGAGACACACAAACCTTTGTCACATCTTAGATGTCAACTAAATATCTAGAAATGATTAATCTTGCTGCAATGATATGGTAAGGGATATCAGCTCTCTGTGAACCTATTCAAAGTCTTCGTCTCTCAGCAGTACTCTAGCTGCCTCGACAAAAGAGTAGGTCAGCATTTCCTTTGGTGATTTATTTCACTATGAATCCAGTACTGCACACAAAGGCAGGGTAGACTCTTCCAAACTAAAAGCAACACTTCCCGAAAGCAACACCTGCAGAAGCCTGCAGCTGTCAGCTTTCGACCTGATATGTGTGAGAGTTACTGCATAAAGATGGTGAAAGGATTGCTTATTTCAGTTCTTGTTATCCCCTTTGTGTGCACTGGGTGCAGTTCCACAGGCAGCAGCCTGTCAATCAGTCTGCTACCTTGCTCATGGTCACTGAATGGCTTGACCTGAACCAGGACTCAAGGTGCTTGACCAAAATGAGCGGAGCAATTCTACTGATCTCATTTTCACTGCATGTCCACACATCTCAACTGAAATGTGGGTCCTATAAAAGGTGGGTGATACACTCTGCCAGAAATCCGCCCAGGTGGCAATGACTCTGGGTGTCAGTGCACGCCAGGAAGTTGTGGACATCAGGTGCATGGGAACACCACTCGCTGCAAGTTCCCTCCAAGTCACACACCATCCAAACTTGGACATATTTTGCTATTCCTTCATCATGTTCGGGTCAAAATCCTGGAAGTCCTTCCCTAACGGCCCTGTGGCAGCCCCTTCACCACACAGGCTACCGCAGTTCTGGAAGGCAGCTCACCACCAGTTTCTCCGAGGGAACTAGGGATGGGCACTTAATGCTTGTTTTTCTAGCAAAATTCACATGTAAGTTCATGCCAGCTATAGCTCAGTGGGTAGCACTCTCGCCTCTGAGTCACAAGGTTCTGGGTTCTAGTCTCACTCCAGCACTCAAGTACAAAAATCAAGCTCAACACTCCAATGCAGTGCTCTGGGAGCGATGCACTGTTGGAGGTACCGTCTTTCAGATTAGATGTTAAACCAAGGCCCCACCTGCCTCTTGGGTAGATGTAAGTGATCCCATGTCACTATTTTGAAGAAGAGCAGGGGAGTTCTCTCTGGTGTCCTGGCCAATATTTATCGCTCAATCAACATCACAAAAAACATCTTCACATCGCTGTTAGCGGAAGCTAGCTGTGTGCAAATTGGGCTGCTGCATTTTCTGCATTATAACAGTGACTACACTTCAAAAAGTGCTTAATTGACTGTCCAACATTTTGAGATGTCCTTGAAAAGCACTATATTAATGCAAGTCTTTCTTTTCTCTTTCATATCCAGGGAGTGAACGCAAAAGAAAAACACATTCTTTATGGCTGTCTCATTGTTGGAGATCCCCAAAGAACTCAATCCTCGCCTGCAATGTCCTTTTGCCCCAAAACAAGTTTATAGTTAATGAGCTGAAATATTGAAGTGACCTACAGCATGTAAATGCAGTCTAAACAGCATCTACACACTGTTATTATGTTTGCAATATGAGAACTCCAACTAGAATTGGCATGACCCATAAATGTCAATAACCCTTATGTATTTTTCACAGCACGTAGCAGTCTGCATTGAAACAGACACAGTCTTTCAACTGCGTTGAATGGAGTTGGTGAAGTGTTGCATTCAACAATCTCCTCAGCTTTAATCAGTCCTACAGGGGCTAGATTAAAAAATTTGACTGCAGATAAGCAATGGAAAACATTTAAAGGATTAATTCATAATTCGCAACAAGCGTATATTTCCATATGGAGTAAAAACCCCCACGGGAAAAGTGGTCTAAGCATGGCTGAGAAGAGAAGTTAAAGACTGCATTAGATTAAAGGAAGGCACTCATGTTACCAAAGGGAGTAGTAAGTCTGAGGACTGGGAGGATTTTAAAATTCAGGAAAGGATGGCCAAGAAATTGGTGCAGCAAGAGAGAGTAGAATGTGAGAGTAAACTAGCTAGAGACCTCGTAAACAGATAGTAAAAACTGCTTTCGGAATATAAAAAGATTAGTGAGAGTAAATGTGGGTCACCTAAGACAGGAGAAATTATAATGGAAATAAGGAAATGACAAAGACATTAAACTTGGGATTGGCCTGCAGGGTAGAAGACTCAAAAAAAAACATTCTGGATGTTGTGGGGAACCAAGGGTCTTATGAAAATGAGGCACTTAAGGATATTATTATTAGTAAAGAATCAGAACTGGAGAAATTAATGGGACTAAAACCCGACATATCGCATGGATGTGATGGCCTATGTTCTAGGGTGTTAAAAGTGGTGGCTATAGAGTGAATACTTTGGATTCTCTATTCCAGAATTCTGTGGATTCGAGAACATTCCCCATGATTGGAAGATGGCAAATGTAACGTTTCTGATCAAGGAAGGAGAGAGCAAACAGGGAACAAAAGGCCAGTTGGACTAATATCAAGAGGAGGGAAAATGCTAGAATCTATTATCAAGATGTGATAACAGAGCACTAAGAAAATCATAATATGATTAGGCAACAAACACAAATTTATGAAAGAGAAATTGTGTTTGACAGATCTATTGGTGTTTTTTGAGATTGGAACTAGCAGGGCGGTTAATGGGAAATCAGTGGATCTAGTGTACTTGCATTTTCAACAGGTATTGGATAAGGTGCCTAACAAGGGGTTAGTACACAAAATTAGAGCTCTTGGGGATGGGATTAATATATCAACATGGACAGAAATTTGTTAACAGATATAAAGAGAGAGTAGGAATACACAGGTCATTTTCAGGTTGGCAGACTGTAACTAGTGGGGTACTGCAAGGATCAATGCTTGGGCCCCAGCTATTTACAATCTATATGAAAGACACAGATGCGGGGACTGAGTGTAATGAATCCAGATTTCTTGACAATACAAAGTTGGGAGGGAAGGTAAGCTGCAAGGAGGATACAAAATGAGTGGGCAAGAACATGGCAGATGTACTATAATGTGGAGAATATGACATTTATGCAGCCTGGTAGGAAAAATAGAAAAGCATAACTTTTTTAAAATGGTGAGAGACTGGGAAATGTTAGCATTCAGAGGGACCTGGGAGTCCTTGTACATGAATCATAGCAAGTTAACATACAGGTGCAAGTAAATAGGAATGCAAATTGTATGTGTTATTACAAAGAAATTGGAGCAGAAAAGTAAAGAAACCTTACTGTAATGGTATAGGGTCTTGGTGAGACCACACTTAGAGGACTGTTATACTTATCTGAGAGAAAGTGCAACAAAAGTATATTAGACTGATTCCTAGGAGAGGGGTATTGTCTTCCAAGAAGAGTTTGAGTAGACTAGAACTAAATTCCCTAGAGTTTAGAAGATTTAGAGCTGATCTTATTGAAACATATAACATTCTTAAGGGGCTTAACAAAGGAGATGCTGGGAGGATATTTTCCCTGGCTGGGGAAACTAGAACACAGGGTCACAGTCTCAGAATAAGGGGTCTGCTATTTAGTACTGAGATGAGGAGAAATTTCTGCACCCAGAGGGTTGTGGATCTTAGGAAATCACTACCCCAGAGAGAGCTGTGAATGCTCAGTCGTTGAGTACATTCAAGTCAGAGATTTTGGGATACTAAGGGAATAAACAGATAAAAGGACAGTGTGGGAATGTGTAGCTGAAGAAGATGATCAGTCAAGCTCTCAGGGAATCCTGGTGCCAGTTCGAGGGACTGAATGGCCTACACCTGCTCCTATTTCTTAGTGGCAGATTTTTCAGCTCCCTGCAATTGGAAAGAATTGAGTTTGCATTCCTACCTTCCATTACATACACCAGCGAGCCCACATCTCCCTCTTCGATTATGTAGCTGTCCTGGGTGTACTCCACCGGGTACATGCAATCCACAATCTCCTGGATCTGAGACATCTCCAGATTCTTCATGAAGTCATTCTCCAAGATGGCATCCTTGATCAGCTCCTTCGACCTGTTGCACAGAACAAGAAGCACATCAGAAATGGACATTGTGAAATCAGCAGTACGCACACATTTATCCACTTAACCTACTGGCACCTGACGGATTTGAGACACAAGCTTCCGCTCAATGATTTTGTGCAGTGAGCTCCCGATCTCAGGTGGACTGTCTTGAGAGTTCCTGAGTGATGGCGGGGCACTTCCCTGAACATACCTTCTCTCAATTGGTTATCCACCCTCAATATATCCTATAACAGTATGGAAATCTTAGTGTCAAAATCGAGGCTCGACCTATTCTTACTCACACTTGCCACTCAAATTTATTCATTCATTTCCAGGACTTCTAAAGCTCTGAAACTTTACTCAGTGGCTTCCTCATCCTGAAAACTCAAACTTCTTACGCCCCAAGCTTCATGCCACCAAATCCGTTTCTGCTTCCTCTCATTTATTTTCAGCTATTACAACATTGTATACCTTGAACCTTCTCGATACGAGAAAAAAGGACCCCACACATTATTATGGAAATGTGGCCAAGTAATAAAGGTCAGAATGGTAGTCCAATGCTTTTGGAGGAAGGGGGTTAATAAATTGATCCACAATTCTTGACCCAACAAACTGAGGAAAAGCTGGTTTACCCAGCTACATGACTGCCTATAACTGGTGTGCATTTAACAAGCATCCAAAACTGACATTCTAGTCTTTCAGGAATTTGTGGTATCTCTGTAACCTCCGCAAGCCCTCCGAAAACTCAGTTCCTTCAATTCTAGCCTCTTGCCCTTTACCCCGCCAGTGGCAGCTGCGCTTCAGCTGTCACGGACCAGAGCTCTGGAATTATCCCTAGACACCTTCAGCCTCTCCAAATTCCTCCTATTTTAAAACCATCCTCTTTGGCTCGAGTGATTTAGTCATTTGTCCTTTGGCCTGGTGCTGATTTTTGTCCAAATTATATGTGTGCGTAAAACCATGGACATTTTTCCATGTTATAGGTGCCATACAAATGCAAAGTGTTGCGACAAGCTTGTATTATTGATGAGATCAGACAATTGCTAATGGGACCTTTCCAATAGAAAAATCAGTGAAAGGCTAAGACACCGATGTTAGAATCATAGAATGGTTATAGCAAAGGAGGAGACCATTTAACCGGTGTCCATCCCAGCTCTCTGGAAGAGCTACTCAGCTAGCCACACTCTTCTGCTCTTTCTCCAAAGCTCTGCAAATCTTTTCTCTTCAGTTAATTATCCAATTTTCTTGTTGAAGCCATGATTTAATCTGCATCCACCACACTCGCAGACAGTGCATTCCAGGTCTGTGTAAGGAAAGTTTTCCTTGTGTCACCACTAGTTATTTTGCCAATCCCTTTGTTGAGAAAAGTGAGAGAGAAAATACCATAAATGAAGGAAAAGTGAGCCAGTGCTGGTAAACTAAGGGGTTAAAAGTATTAAGATTGTGGGTGCCAAGAATTTTAAGGTTCTGAGGAAGGATTAGTTGGAGAAGCAGATGGTGCAAATGAGCCAGAGTTTCAACCCAATGTAGTGACAGGGAGCAGGATGGGTGTGTAAGATGGAATATTTGGGGATAAGGAGGAAGAACAGAAGTAAGTTCAGAAAAACATGAATTATTGTTGCAGCAATGAAATAGAGAGAGAGACAGAGTTGGTTTAGTTTCCTGATCTGCTCAAAACCTGCCTCTGTGCCTTCGCCTTTATACATCTTCTGAAAATATACTCTGAATATTGAACTTCTGATACAGTTGCTGCAGTCTAACGTGGTCTTCTGCCTTGCAGGAGCCTTGGCGTGTGAAACACAGGAGGAGCCTGGCAGAAGCAAAATTATTGGGTTCAATATGGATAATTTGCCCCAACCCAGTCAGTTTATATTCTATCTGTCCAAGATATGGTAAACAAATTTCACTCAGTTGCAGCACTCTCAATTCACAAGCCAACTGGTGCTTCTGTTATCAGCTGTGGCTCAGTGGGTAGCACTCTTGCTTCTTAGTCAGAAGGTTTGTAGGTTCAAGTTCCCACTCCATGAGGCTTGAGCACAAAAATCTGGGCTGAGGCTCCAGTGTCGAGAGTGCTGCACTGTTGGAGATGCCATCTTTTAGATGAAATGTTAAACCAAGCCTGTGTACTCTCTCGAGTGGATGTTAAACAGCCCATTGGCACTCTCTTGAAGAAGAGCAGTGGGGTTATCCTGGTTGATATATTATCCCTCAATCAGCATCAGTAAATCAGATTATCTCATCAGCATCACATTGCTGTTTGTGGGGCCTTGCTGGGTGCCAACTAGCTGCTTTGTTTCCTATATTACAACAGTGGTCACACTTCAAAAGTATTTAATTAGCTGTAAATCACTTTGGGACATTCCGAGGACATGAAAGGTGCTAAATAAATGCAAGTCTTTCTTTATGTTCAATAGTCTCTATATCGTGAAGCTTTCTGATTCAGTTTCCTCCTGATTAGATGGTCTGACTGATTTGATGGAGTTTGTGCTATGATTTTAATGAGTTGTGACAGTATTGGGTGCTGATTGAAACACTCAAATCATCCCTAAGGGAAGCTCTGAATCACCGTGTGCATAAAACATGAAAGAGGCACCAATCTATTCACCTTGGAGACTGCAGCTCAAAGGGATGGTGTACAGGTATTGATTGGATCAAATGTCAATATTCAACCCTTTTACTTCTGCAACAGCAGAATCTCACTTTAACAAATTAACAGCCCATGGGAAGCAGTAACTAAGCTTCAGCGTAAGGCGCACTGTTTAGAGATTTGATTATTTTGTAGACATAAAGGCTACACATTTAGTCTCTTGGGCACTGTTGCTGCTTGAACTTACAATTCTCAGAATACTGCATAGGGGGAGAATTAGATGACTCACAACAAAGATATATCCCAGTGAGGAAGAAGGATTCTAGGAAGGGAATAAACCGACCATGATTAACTAAGGAAGTTAAGGATAGTATCAAATTGAAAGAAAAAACATACAATGTGATAAAGATTAGTGGTAAATCAGAGGATTAGGAAAATTTTAAAAACCAACTAAAGATGACCAAAAAATTAATGAAGAGGAAGAAAATAAACTTTGAGGGTAAACTAGCAAGTAATGTAAAAATGGACAGTAAGAGCTTCTTTAAATATATAAAAAGGAAGAGAGAGGCTAAAGTGAACATAGGCTCCCTAGGGAATGATGCTGGGGGAGTAATGGGAAACGTAATGGGAATGGCAGAGGAGTTGAATAAAGAATTTGCATTAATCTTAATGGTCCTCATAGCATGCCAAAAATACTAAATAATCAAGGGGCAAAGGGCGGGCAAGGGGTGGGGTGGTGGGGGGGGTGGCGGGGAGAGGAAATAAATACAATACTTTCACTAGAGAAAAAGTACTGGGGAAACTAATGGGGCTAAAGACTAATAAGTCCCCTGGATCTGATGGGTTGCATCCTAGGATATTAAAGGAAGTAGTTACAGAGATAGTGAATGTACTGGTAGTAATCTTCCAAGAATCCTTAGATTCTGGAAAAGTCCCAGAGGATTGGAAAACTGCCAATGTAACACCCTTCTTCAAAAAGGGAGGGAGGCAAAAAACAGGTAACCTTAGGCCAGTTAGCTTAACATCTGTCATTGAGAAAATGTTAGAGTCTATTATAAAGGATGTAATAGCAGAGCATTTAGAAATGCATAATATAATCAAGCAGAGTCAGCATGGCTCCATGAAGGGGAAATCATGCCTGACAAGTTTAATAGAATTCTTTGAGGAGGTAACAAGCAGAATAGATAAAGGGGAACCAGTAGATGTAATACATTTGGATTTCCAAAAGGCATTCTATAAGCTACCGCACATAAGGCTACTTAATAAGATAAGAGCCCATGGTGTTGGGGATAGTATATTGGCATGGATAGACGATTGGCTAACTAATAGAAGACAGAGAGTTGGGATAAAGGGGGCATTTTCAGGATGGCAACCTGTAACTAGTGGAGTGCCACAGGAATCAGCATTGGGGGCCACAATTATTTACAATATATATCAAAGACTTGGATGAGGGAAGTGAATGTACTATCGCCAAGTTTGCAGATGACACAAAATTGGTGGGAAGACAAGTGGTGAGGATGACACAAAGTCTACAGAGGAACACAGACAGGTTAATTGAGTGGGCAAAAACTTGGCAGGTGGTATATAATGTGGGAAAATGTGAGGTTATGCACTTTGGCAAGAAGAATAGAGGAGCTGGATATTATTTAAATGGAGAAAGACTGCAGAAAGCTGCAGCACAGAGGGATTTGGTGGTCCTCGTGCATAAATCACAAAAAGCTAGCGTACAAGTTCAGCAGGTAATTGGGAAGACAAATGGAATGGAGTATAAAAGTAGGGAAGTCTTGCTAAAACTATACAAGGCACTAGTTAGACCATACCTAGAATACTGTGAACAGTTTTGGTCTCCGTATCTAAGGAAAGATATACTGACATCGGAAGTAGTCTAGAGAAGGTTCACTAGGTTGATCCCGGGTATGGAGGGATTTTCTTATGAGGAGAGGTTGAGTAGGTTGAGCTTGTACTCATTGGAGTTTAGAAGAATGAGAGGCGACCTTATTGAAACAAAGAAGACAAGATTCTTAGGGGGGCTTGACAGGGTAGATGCTGAGAGGCTGTTTCCCTTGTGGGAAAGTCTAGGACCAGAGGGCATAATCTCAGAGTAAGGGGTCACCCATTCAAGACAGAGATGAGGAGGAATTTCTTCTCTCAGAAGGCAGTGAATCTGTGGAATTCTCTACCTCAGAGGTCTATCCACGGTCGTTGACAGGGCCCTCAACCGTGTCCGGCCCATATCCCGCGCATCCGCCCTCACGCCTTCTCCTCCCTCCCAGAAACATGATAGGGTCCCCCTTGTCCTCACTTATCACCCCACCAGCCTCCGCATTCAAAGGATCATCCTCCGCCATTTCCGCCAACTCCAGCATGATGCCACCACCAAACACATCTTCCCTTCACCCCCCCTGGCGGCATTCCGTAGGGATCGTTCCCTCCGGGACACCCTGGTCCACTCCTCCATCACCCCCTACTCCTCAACCCCCACTTATGGCACCTCCCCATGCCCACGCAGAAGATGCAACACCTGCCCCTTCACTTCCTCTCTCCTCACCATCCAAGGGCCCAAACACTCCTTTCAAGTGAAGCAGCATTTCACTTGCATTTCCCCTAACTTAGTCTACTGCATTCGTTGCTCCCAATGCAGTCTCCTCTACATTGGAGAGACCAAACGCAAACTGGGCGACCGCTTTGCAGAACACCTGCGGTCTGTCCACAAGAAAGACCCAAACCTCCCTGTCGCTTGCCATTTTAACACTCCACCCTGTTCTCTTGCCCACATGTCTGTCCTTGGCTTGCTGCATTGTTCCAGTGAAGCCCAACGCAAACTGGAGGAACAGCACCTCATCTTCCGACTAGGCACTTTACAGCCTTCCGGGCTGAATATTGAATTCAACAACTTTAGATCTTAAACTCCCCCTCCCCCCATCCCCACCCCGTTTCTTCCCCCTCCCTTTTGTTTTTTTTTTCTTTCAATAATTTATATAGATTCTTCTTTTCCCACCTATATCCATTATTTTTAAATCTACAACTAATACCTTGTTAGTCTTTCCACCCCACCCCCACTAGAGCTGTACCTTGAGTATCCTGCCATCCATTCTTAATTAGCACTTTTCTTAGATAATATCACCACCTTCAACACCTCTTTGATCCTTTTGTCTGTGACATCTTTTGATTCTCTGCTCCTGTCACTGCTTGCTTGTCCCTACAACCACCCCACCCTCAACTTCTCTCTCCCCCCGCCCCCTACCTTAAACCAGCTTATATTTCACCTCTCTCCTAACTATACTTCAGTTCTGTTGAAGGGTCATGAGGACTCGAAACGTCAGCTCTTTTCTTCTCCACCGATGCTGCCAGACCTGCTGAGTTTTTCCAGGTAATTCTGTTTTTGTTTTGGATTTCCAGCATCCGCAGTAGCTTTTTGTTTTTATCTCTGTAGAAGTTGGGTCGTTAATTATATTCAACACTGAGAAAGACAGATTTTTAATCAGTAAGGGAATCCAGGGTTATGGGGAAAAGGCAGGAAAGTGGAGTTGAGGATTATCAGATCAGCCATGATCTCATTGAATGGCAAAGCAGACTCGATGGGCTGAAAGGCCTACTTCTGCTCCTACATCTTATGGTCTTATGGACAGAGCAGAACTGGTCTACCTCAACAAAAGCAATTTACTGAGGATGCTGGAAATCTGAAATAAAAGAGAGAAAATGCTGGATATACCCAGCAAGTCAGACAGCATTTATGGAGAAAGTGTGTTCATGTTTCAGGTCAATGACTTGTCATCAGAACTGGATAAAATGCAAGGTATAATAGGTTTTCAGCAAGTACAAAGGTAGGAAAGGGGAAGGAGGAAAAAGAAAAAGGAAGGTCTATGGTAGGGTGGAAGACGGGAGATTAAATGATGGAGCAAGGCAAAAGGAGATGGTACTGAGACAATTAAAGAAGCTCTGATGAAAGGTCATCGACCCAAAACCTTAACGCTGTTCCTCTCTCAACATATACTGCTGAGTGCTTCCAGCACTTTCTTGAACCAATTTTTATTTCTTCGCTTTCATTAATTGTCGGATGTTGAATAAGGTTTGGACTTCTATTCAAAGGAAGCTGGAATGTTGTGTTCCATTTAATTGAAGGATACCTACAGGAGTTGCAGTTGCATACATTTAGCTGCCTCTTCCTTGTGGTGTGTTGTGGAACCGAGTGTCTTTCTTTCTTCGCCTGACATTACTATGCCCATGGAAGACATTTCACAATTTCTGTGAAATAAAGAGCAATTTGGGATGGGGTGGGCTATTGCTCCAGGCTCCGCTCACACAACAAGCAAAGCATACTTTATGGTACTTTCTACACATTCAGGATTAACCCCAAATCATTTTTGTGTTTTTCTACCTTCTTAACCATGGGCATAGTGACGTCAGGTGAAGACAGACAAACATTCGGCTCCACAACACACCACAAGGACGAGGCAGCTAAATGTATGCGATGGCAACTCCTGTAGGTGTCCTTCAATTAAATGGAACACAACATTCCAACTTCCTTTGAATAGAAGTCCAATAGACCAAACCATTTCCTATTCCCCCTGATTATAAAGCCTCTCCAAAGAATAAACCCCTTCCCATTCACTCTCACTAGGTCAAACTCCAGTTGAACAAACCCCCTTCCCACTTCTATCTACTGAATGGATATTTGCACAGGTTAAACCCCTTCCCATTGACTCCTATTTCACTGCCATTCTGAACAATTCAAACAGACTAAATTCTTTCCCATTTAATCCTTTTGTACGCAATTCCAAATTCACTAAACTGGCTCCTACTCAATTCCACTGAAGTGAAATCCCAATCGACCAATTTTTGTCCATTTCCATTTCTGACACAAGGAACACATTCAGATAATAGATGGCATCAGCAGATAACCTTTCTGCTCAAGTCTGGCTCACATCTCAAATGTGGAGAAAATGTGCTGGATGGAGTCATTACTGGACAACAGAGATGGGCAAGAATCCCCTATGGCACTGCACAAAGCTCTATGTATTTCTTTTCAACCTTTCACATCCAGGCTGAAGAGAAGGTTTGCTTTGCAGGCTACACTTCATGAAACTCAAAGCTCATTCTTTGTAAATAGGAGTAAGATTTCACTCCAGCTAGTACAGCGCCTTGGGACATTCCCCTACCTTAAATGTACTATATATAAGTTGTAGCTGCTGTTAGCCATCCGGAATACAGGGGTTGGACTTAATGAAAATTTCATTTTGGAAGCAATGGTGACTTTGGATAATTTGTACCAAGAAATAATTATAATAAGCAATGAATCAGCAGTGAAAATTAGTATGTACAAATGGAACCTGTTTGAAAATTTTAGCAACAGCTATTATGGTGCCTGCAAATGTTCTCCTTAATTGAGAATAATACATTAGCCTTAATGAAATTTATTAATCCAAGGCATTCAAGTCCATAATGATTTCTCCTTTCTACAGAGTGAGCCTTTCTTGGAATGGGCCTCCTCAGTCATGTAGCCTCCAATTGGCTCACCACCACCTTCTTGAGAACAATTTGGGATGGGCAATAAATACTGGCCTAGCCAGCGACACCCACATGCTGTGAAAGAATTTTTAAAAATTCAATGCGAGTTTGAAACAACATTGCCTTAAGCCAAGTTTCAGCCTTGAGCGAGTTACCTGAACAATCCTAGCTTCTCAAGGGAGCTTCATTAGTAACAGTCCCTTGGATCCATTTTTTAGCCATCAATGTTCCTCATGGGATGGCAGCCCCCTTGTAAAGCTTGTGTTGGAGCCTGATAAACTTACCTTCCACCTGAAAAGCTGTTTCCACTATACAGTCCCAGTCACTCTACCCAACAGAATCCTCAGTATTTCCCATTCTCAGTATTTCCTGGGCAAAGCTGGCACTTAGAAGCTGTACGAATTCTTTTGCTTCACTCAAATAATCCTGCCTTTTTCCTTCTACCTGAAACAACACATTTTTTGTCACAAACTGAATGGCCTCCAAGACGGTATAAATCTATGCTTAAATACCTTTCTCCATGGATCACGAGTTTCATTCTCAATTTAATCATCACTAGGCTATTTTCTCATCATTTCACCAGTATTTTCTTAATCCACAGTTATATTTTCTGCTCCATTACAGGTAGAGCATTTCTGTTGCATTTCATGCCCCTTGCAAATGCCCTATTTGTTCCAGCGTAGCAACTGTATTCTTGGCACTGCTAGCAGGCAAAAAAAAAAAGTTAATTTTGTATAGTAACAGCAGCATCTCTATCAAATGTGTTCACAGTGTGGATAATTATTCCACAGCAGATCAAAGCTGACAGCTTCTGGGTTTTTCAAGGATCGGTACATTGACTGCAGGAGACAGCACTGTAACTGACGTAGGCAGAAACAAAGCAACTCAAAGACATCTGTCTTTCACTTAGCTTTAAGTAAAAATAACCAACTGTAAGGAGCTGGTCACTTAAATTGAAGGTAGAAGCAGCACAGTGATGCTCTCCCTTGCTACGAAGGATGCAGGGCGATGACAACAGAAACTAGTCAAGCTATAGCATTGGGCAGAGATGCCAAATGGGGGTCAGGTAATCCATTCTGGGAAGTAGGGGAGAGAAAAGAAACTGACGAAATTTATGTCTCCCTGCTTCATTCTGGAACACCATATGAGGACGGGACATTAACACAAGCCTGTTGTGTACCTATGCTTTTGGCCAAAGAATGCTGAAATCCAAAGACAGATGAACGTTAGATAAGAACAGTGGGCTGCTGCAATTGCCTCAGCCTCCATGTTTTTAGGAGTGGTAAGATCTCCAGGACTTCTTGCCCTTTCCACTACCCATTGACGCCAATGGGATGAGGGGCACAAGTGATGTTTTCTGTTCAGGTTCAAGAATGAGCACTTGGGCTGAGGTGTCAGGGAGCTTTCAAGCTCCAGTGCAAAAGGGCAGATGGAGAAAATATCAAAAACAGCAGAAAAACTTCAAAGTATTTCCGAATTTATTGCTGAAAGTTCATTTCTTGAACTGAACCTTAGATGATTTTAATTTCAGACATTAAAGCTGAACCAATATTTGGATGCCAGAGAAAAACCCTGCACACGTTTGTGTCCATGTGCAGGATGCAGTTATCCCCAAATACAGAGCAAACTAAAAGCTGCAGGATAACTGTTCCCTTGATGTCTCACCTAGACAATTGTTTAACAAGATATTTATCATCGGCTCTTCACAGGAGTGTTTTATAGCAAATTTTGAGCCACATGAGAAGGTATTAGGGCAGATGTCAAAAAGCTTGTTCAAAGATGTAGGTTTTAAGGGGCATCTCAAAAGAGGAAAGAGAAGAAGATACAGGGAGGTTTAGGGAGAGAATTCCAGAGCTGGGGGCCTGGGGCAATTGAAAGCACTGCTGCCAATAATGGAGTGATTATCAGGGATATACAGGAAGCCAGAATTGGAGGAACACCAGCATCTTGGAAGGTTGGTTAAGACATGGTCTGCAGAGTTTTGAATGACCTCAGGTGTAAAAAGGGTAGAAAGTGGGGGGTTGGCCAGGAGTGTATAGGAGTAGTCAAGTTTAGAAATAACAAAGACACAGATGAAAGTTTCAGCAGCTGAAGCAGGGGCAGAAGGTAACATTAAGGAAGTGGAAAAGTGGAAGAGGAAATTCCCGGTGTAAATAGGTTGTTTTAGTGATGGTGGGGACAGTGGTCAAAAACTCATCTGGCGGTCAAATATCACACCAAGGTTGTGAACAGTCTGGTTCAGCCTCAGCCAGTTGCCAGGGAAATAGATGGAATTGGTGGCTAGGCAGTGGAGTTTGTGTGCAGACAGAAAATAATGGCTTTGGTCTTCCCAATATTTAGCTGAGGAAATTCCTGCTCATCCAATACTGGATGTCAGATAAGTGGCCTGAAAATTTATATACAGTGGAAGAGTTTAGGAGAGGTGGTAGAACTGGGTGTTGTCAGTGTACATGTGAAAACTCATGCTGTGTTTTCAGATGGTGTCACTGAGGGACAGCATGTAGACGAGAAATGATGGTGGGGGTGGGGGGTGGGGGGGGGTGGAAAACGCAAGGTTTGGACCCTTCGGGGACACTAGTGATAACAGAGCAGGAATGGGAGTAAAATCCTACGCAGCTGATTTTCTGGCTACGACCGCATAGATAAGAATGGAGCCAGGCGAGAGCAGTTCCACCCACCTAGGCAATAGTGGAGAGGTGTTGGAAGAAGATGGTGTGGTCAACCATGTCAAAGGCTGCAGATAGATTGAAAGATTAGGAGATTAGGGGAGAGTGTCCTGCAGTCAGCATCGTGGTGAAGCAGTTACTTCAAAAAATGACATCAGCACAAAGGTGGGAGCTTATTGATGAGTAGTGGGTAAGTGTTTTTCTCCAGTTTAAAATAGATTAAGCTAACGGAAGGTAAGGGTTCTAGTTTTTATTTAAAGTACATCAGTAATTTAACTTTTTTACTGTATTTAACTAAAGTAAGGGGTTTTTTTTCAACTAGAGGCATGGCAGGGCAGCTTAGTCTTGTGTTATGTGTCGCCTGCAACATGTGGGAAGTCCTAGACGCTCTTTGCGCTCTGACTGACCACGTGTGCAGGAAGTGCTACCAGCTGCAGCTACTCGAGCTCCGAGTTTCGGAGCTGGAGGCACTGAGGTGCATCCGTGAGGCTGAGAGTTTCGTGGATAGCACGTTTTTAGACATGGTCACCCCACAGCTTACGGATTTGCAGACAGAGAGGGAACGGGTGACCATCAGTCAGAAGAAAGGTGTCAAGCAGGTAGTCAGGAAATCCCCAGGGTGCATCTCGCTCGAGAGCTGTTTTTCTATGCTGGAAAATGGTGAGAGTGATGGTTCCTCTGGGGAGTGCAGCCACGCTCATGGCACTGTGAGTGGCTCAGCTGCACGGGGGGGCCAGGAAAAAGAGGGGAAGAGCAATAGTGGTAAGAGACTCGATAGTAAGAGGAACAGACAGGCGTTTCTGCGGCCATTGACGTGACTCCAGGATGGTATGTTGCCTCCCTGGTGCCGGGGTCAAGGATGTGACTGCACTGCTGCAGGGCATTCTAAAGGGGGAGGGCAAACAGGCAGAGATTGTGGTACATATTGGTACTAACGGCATAGGTAGAAAAAGGGATGAGGTCCTGCAAGCAGAATTTAGGGAGCTAGGAAACAGATTAAAAAACAGGACCTCAAAGGTAGTAATCTCTGGATTACTTCCGGTGCCATGCGCAAGTATAGAAATAGGAGGTTAATCCAGACGAATGTGTGGCTGGAGAGATGGTGCAGGAGGGAGGGCTTTAGATTTCTGGGACATTGGGACCGTTTCTGGGGGCGGTGGGACCTGCACAAGGTGGACGGGTTGCACCTGAAGTGGAATGGGACCAACATCCTTGTGGGGAGGTTTGCTAGTGCTGTTGGGAAGGGTTCAAACTAACTTGGCAGGGGGATGGGATCCCAAGAGGAGATTCAGCAGGGGGAGGTGTACAGCCAAAATTAGAAGAGAGAACAAGTGAGTCTGGAAGGCATAGAAATTATAGGCCAGTTAAGGCACAAGGGAGTTTGGCAAGATTGAATGGTATTTATTTTAATGCAAGGAGTCTGACAAATAAGGCAGATGAGTTGAGGGCACAAATTAACACATGGAAGTATGATGTCATTGCTGTCACAGGGACATGATTGAGAGAGGGGCAGGATTGGCAGCTCAATATAAAGTCTTCAGGTGAGACAGGGAAGGAGGTAAAAGAGGAGGGGGTATTGCAATATTGATCAAGGAATCAATTACAGCAGTAAGGAGGGATGACATCTTAGAAGGCTCCTCAAATGAAGCCATATGGGTAGAACTGAAAAACAAAAAAGGAGCAATCATATTGCTGGGAGTGTACTATAGGCCCCCAAAGTCAGAGAGAAATAGAAGAGCAGATATGTAGGCAAATTTCAGAGAAGTGTAAAAATAATAGGGTAGTAATAGTGGGGGATTTCAACTTCCCCAACATTAACTGGGTAAGTCATAGTGTGATAGGTTTAGAGGGAGCGGAATTCTTAAAATGCATCCAGGAGAGCTTTTTAAGCCAGTACGTAGAAGATCCTACAAGAGAGAGGGCTGTCCTGGACTTAATTTTAGGGAATGATGCCGGGCAAGTGGTAGAGGTATCAGTGGGGGAGCATTTTGCAGATAGTGATCATAACTCCGTTAGATTCAAGGTTGTTATGGAAGAGGACAAGGATGGGCCAGAAATCCGAGTTCTAAACTGGGGGAAGGCCGATTTTAATAAGATCAGATATGATTTGGCCAGAGTGGACTGGGTGCAGCTACTTTTAGGTAAATCTGCGTCAGAGCAGTGGGACTCATTCAAGAAGGAAATAGTGAGTGTATAGGGCCAACATCTTCCAGTAAAGACAAAGGGTGGGACCAACAAATCCAGGGAATCCTGGATGTCGAGGGATATACAGGATTGGATAAAGAGAAAAAGAGAGGCTTATGGCAGATACCGAGGGCTCAAAACAGCAGGAGCCCTGGAGGAGTATAGGATGTGTGCGTGTGTGTGTGTGTGTGTGTGGGGCAAGGGGGGAGTGGGGGGGGGGGGGGGGGGGCGCGGGTGGTGGTGGACTTAAAAAGGAAATTAGGAGAGCAAAAAGGGGGCATGAAAAAATATTGGCAGGTAAAATAAAGGAAAATCCAAAGTTATTTTACAAGTACATTAAGAGTAAGAGGATAGCTAGGGAAAGAGTAGGGCCCATTAAGGACCATAGTGGCAATTTATGCGTGCAGCCAGAAGACGTAGGTAGGGTTCTAAATTAGCACTTTGTGTCGGTGTTCACAAGTGAGAAGGACGATGTGAGTATGGAAATCAGGCAGAAGGACTGTGATATAATTAAAGAAATTAACATAGAAAGGGAGGAGGTTCTAAGTGGTTCGGCAGGCTTAAAAGTAGATAAATCTCCAGGCCTGGATGAGACGTATTCCAGGCTGTTGAGAGAGGCTAGGCAGGGGATAGCAGGGGCGCTGGCAATAATTTTCAATACCTCTCTGGCCACAGGAGAGGTGTCAGAAGACTAGAGGACAGCCAATGTGGTACCGTTATTCAAGAAGGGAGGAAGGGATAAACCAGGGAACTACAGGTCAGTCAGTCTAACCTCAGTGGAAGCAATTCTGAGGGACATAATTAATCTACACTTGGAGAGGCAGGGATTAATCAAGGACAGTCAGCATGGTTTTGTTAAGGGAAGGTCATGTCTGACCAATTTGATTGAATTTTTCGAAGAGGTGACCAGGTGTGTAGATGAGGGCAATGCATTTGACGTTGTCTACTTGGACTTCAGCAAGGATTTTGATAAGGTCCCGCATGGGAGACTGGTAACGAGGGTAAGAGCCCATGGGATCCAAGGCAATTTGGATCCAGAATTGGCTGAGTGGCAGGAAGCAGAGGGTGATGATCGAGGTACGTTTTTGTGACTGGGTGCCTGTGTCCAATGGGGTTCCACAGGGATCGGTGTTGGGTCCCTTGCTGTTTGTGGTATATATAAACGATTTAGACTTGAATGTAGGTGGGTTGATCAGTAAGTTCGCAGATGACATGAAAATTGGTGGGGTGGTAAACAGTGAGGAGGATAGCCTTAGATTACAGGAGGATATAGGCGATCTGGTCAGATGGACTGATCAGTGGCAAATGGAATTTAATCCGGATAAGTGTGCGGTGATGCACTTGGGCAGGACAAACAAGGCACGGGAATAATAGGACCCTGGGAAGTACCAAGGATCAGAGAGACCTTGGTATGCATATCCACCGGTCCCTCAAGGTAGCGGGACAGGTAGATAAAGTGGTTAAGAAGGGATACTTGCCTTTATTAGCTGAGGCATAGAATATAAGAGCAGGGATGTTATGCTGGAACTGTATAAAATGCTGGTTAGGCCACAGCTAGAGTATTGCGTGCAGTTCTGGAATCCGCATTATAGGAAGGATGCAATTACACTAGAGAGAGTGCAGAGGAGATTTACCAGGATGTTGCCTGGGCTGGAGAGTTTTAATGATGAGGAGAGATTGGATAGACTGGGGTTATTTTCCCTGGAGCAGGGGAGATTGAGGGGGGGACATGACTGAGGTGTATAAAATTATGAGGGGCATAGATAGGGTAGACAGGAAGGAACTTTTCCCCTTGGTGGATCAATGGCCAGGGGGCATTGATTTAAGGTAAGGGGCAGGAGGTTTAGAGGGGATGTGAGGAAGAATTTTTTCACCCATAGGGTGATGGGTATCTGGAACTAACTCACTGCCTGAAAGGATGGTAGAGGCAGAAACCCTCATAACATTTAAGAAGTATTTGGATG
This sequence comes from Cetorhinus maximus, assembly GCF_964194155.1. NCBI lineage: Eukaryota > Metazoa > Chordata > Chondrichthyes > Lamniformes > Cetorhinidae > Cetorhinus > Cetorhinus maximus. Next base: position 68,587 of record NW_027597276.1, read on the forward strand.
GGCACTTGCGATGCCATGGCATACAAGGCTATGGGCCCAGTGCTGGAAAATGGGATTAGAATAGTTAGGTACTTGTTTGACCGGTGCAGACTCGATAGGCCGAAGGGCCTTTTTCTGTACTGTAGACCTCCATGACTCTTTGTTACGATAACACAGGATATCATTTCTTGACTCGATTAGAGCCATTTTGGTAGTGTGTATAAATATATTTTTTTTCCGGAAAGCAAGTGACCAACAGATTATCTGTGCAGCAAGTGACAGATATGGACTAACACCAGGGTCAGCCATGATCACAGATAATATCTCTATAGCTGATTGACCTGTTAACTCCCGACTGATATAGTCTGATGTGTAATAGTCATTTCACAAATGAGGTTCAGTCTCTGACAAGTGTAGTCATGTCTGACACATTATTTTTGGAACACTTATGCTGGATTTTTAAATGAAAAGGGAAAAAATTGTTTTTGAAGCTCTTCACAATTCAAAAAAATCAGTTGAAATCATTTATGATGTCCTTTCAGTGGAAATGCATTTTTTTTTACAATTCTTACTGATATTTCTCCAAGAAAGCATTAAAATTTAGATTAAAAAGGGAAAAGGTTTCTTGAAAGCAAGCATTGATTGGTTTAATGACATTAATTTCCCCATGGGGCTCATTCAATAAGAGTATTACTCAAGAGGTAATGGAAATCTGGAACTCTCTCCCCTAAAAGGTTACTGAGGCTAGATTAACTGGAAAAAAATAAAATGGAGATTAACAGATTTTTGTTGGACAAGGGTTATGAAATCAAGCTGGGTAGACAGAGTTAAGATGCAGGTCAACTATAATCTAACTGAATGATAAAACAGGCTCGAAGGGCTGAATGGCCTCCTCCTGTCACTGTACATATTATTCTTGCTGATCTCTGCAGAATCACCCCATCAGTCCCTTGTGTGCTGTCGGTTCAGCGTTTGATGGGCAACATCTGAATTTCAATGTTCAGATAACCTGCTCACATCTGCTGTCAGTTTGAAGAGTTACAGGGAACACCTAAAGTTAAAAAAATAATATCCCAATAGCAATTTATAAACATAAGTAATCCTCCAACCACTCACATGGACACTCTGATGTTGTTTCTAAAGCACTTTTGGGGGATGCATCTACTTTTTATACCACATGTAACAACACTCCCAAAAAACTCAAGAACTGAGCAGCTAAAATAAAAGAGAATGGGTCTTCGATAAGCATACAACTAATAAAAAGGTGCTAAAAGAAAGAGTAGGGCCAACTGGGGTTAAAAAAAGGGGGCATACACGTGGAGGCAGGAGAAATAGCAGAGGTATTACGCGAGTACTTTGCATCTGTCTTTACAGAGGAAGAAGATGCTACCCAGGCCAAGGTGAGAGAGGGGTTAACTGGTAGACTCGAAGATTTTACAATTGAGAAGGAGGTGGTGTTAGAAAGGCTATCTTTACTTAAAATGGATAAGGTACTAGGACCAGATGAGATGCATCCAAGGGTACTGAGGGAAGTGAGAGTGGTAATTGCAGAGTCACTAGTGACAATCTTCCAGTCTTCTTTAAACGCAGGGGTGATGCCAGAGGACTGTGAATGTTACACCCTTCTTCGAAAACAGATGCAAAGATAAAGCTGGCAACTACAGGCCAGTCAGTTTGACTTCAGTGGTATGAAACCTTCTGGAAACTATTGTTCAGGACAAAATCAATAATTACTTAGACAAATGCAGGATAATTAAGGAAAGTCAGCATGAGCTCATTAAGGGAAAATCACGAAATCATGTTTAACTAACTTGCTGGAGTTTTGTGAGGCAGTAACAGAGAAGGTTGTTAAGGGCAACATTGCTGATGTGGTGTATGTGGATTTTCAAAAGGCATTTGATGCAGTGCCACACAACAGACTTGTGAGCAAAATTCTAGCTTATGGAATAAAAGGGAAAGTAGGCACTTGGATAAGAATTTGGCTGAGTGACAGAAACAGAGGGCAGTGATAAGTGATTGTTTTTCAGATTGGAGGAAGGTCTATGTTAGGAGGTTAGGGGTCAGTGTTAGGACCCTTGCTCTTCCTGACATATATTAATGAGCTACGCTGTGGTGTTCAGGGCATGATTGCAAATTCACAGATATTATGGACATTGGAAATGTTGTCAACTGTGATGAGGATAATCTTGAACTTCAAAAGGACATAGACATGCTGGTGGATTGGGCAGACAAGTGGCAGATGAAGTTCAAAGCAGAGAAGTGTGAGGTGGTTCATTTTGGCAGGAAGAAGATGAAGAGGCAATATAAAATAAAGGGAGAACCTCTAAAGGAGGTGCAGGAACAGAGGGACCTCGGTCTATATATATACATAAGTCATTGAAGATAGCAGGGCATGTTGAGAGAGCAGTTAATAAAGCGTATAGTATTTTAGGCTTTATTAGTAGGGGCACTGAGTACAAGAATAAGGAGGTCATGTTGAACTTATGTAAGACACTAGTTAGGACTCATCTAGAGAACTGCATCCAGTTCTGGGTGCCATACTTGAGGAAAGGTGTAAAGGCATTGGAGCTAGTACAGAGGAGATTCACAAGAATGATTCCAGCAATAAAGAACTGTAGATATGAGGATAGATTGGAGAGGTTGGGACTCTTTTCCTTGGAGAAAAGGCTAGGAGGAGACTTGATAGAGGTGTTCAAGATTCTGAGGGGTATGGACAGGGTAAATAGTGAGAAACTGTTCCCACTCAAGAGACCATCAAGAACTAGAGGGCACAGATTCAAAATAATTGGCAAAAGGAGCAAAAGTGATATGCAGAAAATATTTTTCACCCAGAAGGTGGCTGGAGTCAGGAATGGGCTTCCTGAGAGGGCGGTGGAGGCAGGTTCAAACAAGGTATTCAAAAGGTAATGGATTGCTATCTGAAAAGAAAGAATGTGCAGGTTAATGGGGATAAGACAGGGGAGTAAGACTAGGTGTAAAGCTCTTTCAGAGGGCCAGTGCAGGCTGGATGGGCTGAATGGCCTCCTCTGCACTGTAAAAATTCTGTGATTCTGTGAATCTCAATACCATCCAGGATAAAATAGCCTGCTTGATCAGCAGCCCATCCACCACCTTAAATATTCACTCCCTCCACCACCGATGCAGAATGGCAGCAATGTGTACCATCTACAAGATGTACTGTAGCAACTTGCCAAGGCTCCTTCAACAGCACCTTCCAAACACACCACCTTGAAGGACAAGGGCACCAGATGCATGGGAACACCAATCCAAGGCATACACCATCCTGACTTGGAACTATATCACCATTCCTTTACTGTTACTGGGTCAAAATCCTGGAACTCCCTCTCTGTGTGGCTTTATCCACACCACATGGACTGCAGCGGTTCAAGGCAGCAGTTCACCACTTCCTTCTCAAGGGCAATTATGGATGGGCAATAAATGCTGGTCTAGCCAGTGACACCCACATCCCTTGAAAGAATAATTATATATTTTTAAAAATCCAGTACTGGCCTCTCAAGTGCTCGTTTTTTTTTTAAAAAGAGAGGTGATACAAAAAGCAATATTAGTTCCTGATGAAATAATAGAATCCAAGAAGAGTCCCTCAGCAACTCACCAAGGCTCCTTAGAGAGCACCTTCCAAATCCATGACCCCTGGCACCTACAAGGCCAAGGGCAGCAAATGCATGGGAACACCACCACCTGTAAGTTCCCCTCTAAGCCGTACAGCATCCTGACTTGCAGCCATATTACTGTTCCAGGGTCAAAATCCAAGAACTCCCACACTAACAGTACCGTGGGTGTACCTACACCACATGAAGTGCAGCAGTTCAAGAAGGCAGCTCACCACCGCCTTCTCAAGGGCAATTAGGATGAGCTAAACATGTTGGCCTAGCCAGCGACACCCACGGCCATGAAATAATAAAAATACAGGCTTTGACACTGAGGGGGAATTGTGCGTGCTTTTGTAGTGTGGGAGTTTCTTTGTGTGAACAAAAATACATAAAAACTTTTAGAACAGGCAAAAAGCTCAATTTTCTCATCAGATCTTTTTTTCAAATAAAGAAAAGCCCATCATGCCTCTGTTGGCTCTTTGAGAGAGCTATTCAATTTGTCCCACACTGCCCCCAATCCCCCCCAACCCCCGCTCTTTCCCCATAGCATTTTTTTTTCTCTTCAAGTAAACATTTCCAACTCCCTTTGGAAGTTATTATTGAATCTGCTTCCACCGCCCTTTCAGGCCTTGCATTCCAGATCATAACCCTGTGTAAAAAAAAAGAATTCTCATCTACTCTACCAAAACCCATTAATTTTGAACACCTCGATTAAATCTCCCTTTAACCTCGTCTGCTCCAGGGAAAACAACTCCAGCCCCTCTAGTCACTCCACATAACTGATATCCCAGATATCATTCTGGTAAATCTCCTCTGCACCTTCTCCAAAGTCTTGGCATCCTTATTTTGCAATCACTTTAGAAACTCAAGCAGTTGCTTCTTGACAGCATTAACGCTGTTCTTGCTGGTTTTCCTGTCCAGTGCAGTTTTGAGTCCCAGCCTTGAATTAGGCAGAAACAGATGAGAATCCCCCTGCTGTAGATCAGGCAATGGAGCTATTTTCAAGTTAAAATGGACAGTACCCAGGCTCTGCAGGCTTTGACCACAGACAATTAAGTTACCAAACAAGTGGCTCTTAAACAGGATCCTTGGGGGCCCCTTAGAGGCCCCTTAGAACAGGCCCCAATTCAGGGTGGGTAACATTGGGGGAGGGCTTTTCCTGCACCTCCACGCTAATGTTGACCTTCCTCACCCATCACCCTGCTAGCTTGGCCACATGGATGGTCTGCTGGATTTTTATACGCACTCCACCCCTTGAATTGACCAGATAATCTCAATGCTGGAAATGCACCATCTCCATGTAAATCAAGCTTAACACACAAGAACATAAGTTATAGCCGCAGGAGTAGACAACATGGCCCATCGAGCCTGCTCTGACATTCAATACGATCATGGCTGATCTTGGGCTCCAACTCCATTTTCCTGCCCATTCCTCATATCCCTTAATTTCCCAAGACCAAAGATCTGTCTATCCCAGCCTTAAGTGCATTCAACGACAGAGCATCCTCAACCCTCTGGAGTAGAGGATTCCAAAGATTCATCTGGGTGAAGTAATTCTCCTCATCTCAGTCCTAAATGATCGGCCCCTTATCCTGAAACTGTGCCCCTGTGTTTCAGAGTCCCAGACAAGCGGAAACAATCTCTCAGCGTCTACACTATCAAGCCCCTTCAGAATCCTTTCCCCTCGCAATAAGATCACATCTCATTCTCCTGAACTCCAGACCCAATGTACTCAGCCTCTCATCATAGGAAAACTCCCTCACCCAGGGACCAATTTAGTGAACCTTCCTGTACTGCCTTCAATGCAAGTATATCTCCTTTCTCAAATGTGGAGACCAAAACTGCACAGTGTTCCAGATGTGGTCTCATCAAAACCCTGCACAACTGTAGCAAGATATTACTATTCCTGTTCTCCAATTCCCTTGCAATAAAGGCCAACATGACATTTGTCTTCCTAATTGCTTGCTGTACCTGCATGTTAACTTTCTGCATTCCTTGTATGAGTACACTAAAGTCTCTTAAACATCAACACTTACAAGTTAATCAACAACATGGACTACGTAACAAGCTGTTGAAATGGGTTGGGCATCTGCTCACTGGGTATGCTGCCCACCCTTTCCCCTCCAAAACAATGATTAGCCTGAACCTGGTTAGATGACCCAAAAGATGACCTTCCACATTAAGGTAAATATCTTAAGTCATTCCAGCTGCACATTTTCCATTGCTTGTGCACTGATTCTTTTTGTTTATCCTGAATTTGCATCCAAGATCACAAGCAGCATCCGAATTGCACAGGTTTCTGCCCAGGTGTATCTTGGCGCTGCTAGCAAAGCTTCAGCTAGATAATGGAAAATGTTTGTGTGCTGGAGGGGGGCCTTCACCATGTGGCCACTACAGCATGCAGCATTTTCTTTCACACTCAACATGGTGTGTCACTTGCACTTGGTGGACACAGTTTGTGCCAGTTCCCCTACCAAACGGCGTGGCAAAATTTGCTCAGGCATTTTTTAACTGAAGTTTGAAGACGACATTGGTGGCGGGTGAGGGTTTTGTAACTTACTGTGCACTCTTGGAATAGCAGGGCAGGGTGACGTGGCTGATGTCCTGGATATCCAAAGCGGTGGGCTCTGCCGAAATGGCCTGTCTCTTGGTCCTCTGCTGCTCCTGGGTGCTGGACTCGCTCTGGCTCGGTTGCTGAGCGACCGGGCGTCGGACGGATCTGTATTTATCCAGTTCGGTTTGGAGTTTCTGAATTAGCTCGTCCTTCTGATCTAGCTCCAGTTCCAGCTCGTCGATCAGGGCGTCCCTCTGCCTCAGCTCCTCGATCTTCTCCTGGAGGGCATATTGCAGGTCACGCAGTGTCCCCATCTCTCCCGTTGACTCTTGCGCCAAAATGTGGGTGGCTCTCCTCTCTCTCCGCAAACGCTGAGCAGGTCTAGAGCCGAATTACTGAGCATCCCGCAACATTCTCACCCTCTTCCACCTGGATCTCGAGTATCTTCAGAGTGTCGCGTCTAACCATCCCCTTGTAGCTCCAGGTTCCGTCCTTGGCAAACCCACTGGGTATCCTTCTCTCCAGTTTCTGAAGCCAAAAACTTCCACGATATACGGTTACAAAACGAAAAAAATCTCTTGTGATGACGGGGGTGGGGGGGCGAAGCTGTGGGTGGACCCCAGCCCAGTGAGAAGGCTCCAGCGCCCAGGCTTGAAAGCTGCGAGTCTGCCTAACTCCTGAGCTTAGCCAGATGATGGTTTCTGGAGGGCACACCATGCACTCTAACCTCAAGCCTGGCTCCTGCCAAACCCCCAAGAGATCGGCTCAGTAACAATATTAAAAAAAGGGAGGGGAACAATGATCATCTCGGGATCAGAGGTGCTCCGATTACAAGACACTAGAACAGGTTAATGGGAGCACCTTTTGAATGAACATCACCGCCGTTGCATTTTTGAGGCTTATTTAAAAAAATATATATATATAAAACCAGAGGGTGAATGAACTGATCTTGAGAATGAAGCTGGAGCCTCCGGCCGCGAAGCGAAGGAGGGTGTGGTGTTGCTGCTACACAGAGTGTATGTTTACACAGCGCAGTGAGGACTTCTGAAGCTGGGACCAGTGCGGATTCAGCACCACTGAGTGAGGGACAGCGCCCCAGGCAGCTCTCTCCACACCTGCTCCTCACCCTCCCCCCCACATCCCACCGCCTCTCCCGCCAGAGGTACAAGTCAGGTCCGGGCACCCTCTTCCAAACACGTCCTTTCAGCTCTTGGGCTCTTGAAAAGTGGGGCAATCCGCACTTGGAGCGGAGTGGAGTGAGGGCGGGGGGTGTGTCGGCGAGCTGACCACCTTCGCTGATGCACAGATTAAATCTGTAATTATTTGCTGAATCGGTTTGAAGTTCACGCCGACGGTTCGTCAGATCGTGTCTTCGAGGTCTGGGGACCTCAGCGAGAGTATGTGCGGTTTGGATCTCTCCCGTTCCTTACGCTCGCCAGCTCAGGGCTCGTTTCGATGCATTCTAAGCCACAGAGCAGTGCGGTCGTGACCCAGAGACTTCAGAGTTTCCGATTGAAAAACACGCATTTTTCATTGAGCGAGTTCCACTCCCGACAGAATCATTCTGAGAGATGCTGCCTGAAACACACAGCGCTTTCCTGACCTGCTCTTTCTAAACTGATATAAAGAATGATTTTGAAGATATTCCTGGGATGTGTTCGAAAGCAAATCAGTTGCCAATATGTCAGCAGTCACTGCAATTTCAAAGTCACTCTGTGCGCCAAGAATTAGAGGTGATTCCCAGGGACCTATATAAAAATACCAGTCTCGAATGACTCAAGATGCCCAGCACTTTTTTTTTTAAAAAGTCGGCACAACTGCCTTATGGCCCAAGTATTTATAAACTAGCCAATACTGAAATTTATCCATGGTCCCTCTTACAACCTGAGGGTTACCACTGACCAGAAACGGAGCTGGATCATCCATATAAATACTGTGGCGACAAGAGCAGGTCAGAGGCTGGGAATTCTGCAGCAAGTAACTCACCTCCTGACTCCCCAAAGCCTGCCCACCATCTACAAGGTACAAGTCAGGAATGTGGTGGAATGCTCTCCACTTGCCTGGATGAGTGCAACTCCCACAACACTCAAGAAGCTTGACATCATCCAGGACAAAGCAACCCGCTTGATCAGCACTCGAACCACCATCTTCAACACGCACTCCCCCCATCCAACACTGACGCAGTTTTTACCGTATACAAGATGCACTGCAGCAACTCACCAATAAAGGCCAACATGACATTTGGCTTCCGATTTGCTTGTTGTACCTGCATGCTAACTTTCTGCATTCCTTGTATAAGCACACCCAAATCTCTTTGAATATCAACACTTACAAGTTAAGGCCAAGGGATACAAAACCGCCCAAACCCACAATCTCTATCACCTAGAAGGACAAGAGCAGCAGGTGCATGGGAACACCAACACCTGGAAGCTCCCCTCCAAGCCACACACCATCCTGACTTGGAAATATATTACCATTCCTTCACAGTCACAGGATCAAAACCTTTCCTAACTGCACTGTGGGACTAACAGCACTCTTGCACAAATAGCAACTACACCATATGGACTGCAGCGGTTCAAGAAGGCAGCTCACTGCCATCTTTTCAAGAGCAATTAGGGCTGGTCAACAAAGGCTGACCTTGCCAGAGATGGCCCATCCCACAATAAAAAAAATACACAGGTAGAAATATTTAATTTTGACAAGAGACTAACCGCCCACTTTACATTCTAGAAATTCTCAGAAAAACCATTGGTCCATGATTACAGGGCATGCTGCTCAAATGTATAGACTATACAGAGGGAAACAGCTGGCTGGGAGAGACAAGGTGACCCGGGATCCACACGACATTAAAGCACAAATCTCAGCCGGTCAGAAGACATTCAAACCCACTAAGCTGGGCATTACTCTCTTTAGCTCAATGTTCAGGATTGGTTATCTATTTGCCTACTCACTATGTTACTCAGTCAGTTCCCAATTTACTTACCAAGAAGTTGAGTGAAGGGGCTTTGAGCTTCTGGGAATTTCTATTTCTGAAATTTGATGCCTTACTATTAGGAAGCTCACAAATCCTGGCAATCTGAAATATGGAGAATGCATTTTAGGAAATATACATTTAGTAAGCAGGAGGCAGGAGCGAACGAGAATGTCACGGGGGCCCAAGGATCTCAACCAAAATATTAGCCTATTTTCTTAAGATACTGACTGACCTCTGTACAGCTCCAGCAGTTTGCCATTACAGTTCTTTATGATATGTTTTCTAATGGTGTCAGCAGCAACTGATGCAGATTGGTCTGGAAATTGATCACAAAAACAAATCTGTGACCTTCAAGACAGATAGGGAGTGAGCATTCTACAACAACTCATATTTGTGTAGTGCCTCTAATGTAATGAGACATTGCAAGGTGCTTCACAAGAGCATTATAAAACAGAACTTAATGCTGAGCCACGTAAGGGAATATTAGACCAGATGACCAAAAGCTTGGTCAAAGAGGTAGGTTTTGAGGAGTGTCTTAAAGGAGGGATGAGAGACAGAGAGAGAGACAGAGACAGAGAGGTTTAGGGAGGGAATTCCAGAGTAGCTAAAGGCATGGCCACCAATGGTGAAGCAATTAAAATCAAAGATGTTCAAGAGGTGTAATTGGAGGAGTGCAGAGGTCGCAGATGGTTGTGGGGCTGGAGGAGATTACAGAGATGGGGAGGCCAGGGAGGGATTTGAAAACAAGAATTTTGAAGTGAGAGAATTTCAAAAGTGAGGCATTGCTTAACTGAGAGCCAATGTAGCTGAGGAGTGATGGATGATCGGGATTTGGTACGAGTCAGGACACAGGCAGAGTTTTGGATGACTTCAAATTTACAGAGGATAGAATGTGGGAGGTTGGCCAGGATTGCTTGGGAATAGTCAAGTCTAGACATAACAAAAGCATGGATTCAGTAGCAGATGTCAGGGCAGGGGAAGAGTAGGGTGACATCAAAGAGGTAGAAACAGGCAATCTTAGTGATTGAGTGGCACATGCCCACACTTCACAGGCTCACAGATCCTGGGAATGAGATACAAAGTACGACTGCCTCAGATTGAAGTTTGACTGATGTAATGTCATCAGATCACCAAAACGTACATACTGTCATGTATTTGCAAGAATTCTCGATGGCTCCTGTCCCTTTGCTGTTTCCCATTAATCCAATAACAGGAACAGGTGGTGATCATTGAGCCATTTAGTTAGATTATGGCTCACCTGTATCTTAAATTCAATTACTCAATTTGATTCTTTGACCTTCAATACAACAAAATCCATCAATGCGAATCTTGCAATTTTCAATTGACCCCCAAGCCTCACCAGTTCTGGACAGAATTCCAGATTTGTGCTCCCCTTTCTGAAAAAGCCGAGGGAATCCAAGCCAACTTGTGCAACCTGTCCTCATAATTCAAGTTTTTTTGCCCTCATATCATTCTTGTGAACCTGCACTGCACCCTCTCCAAAACCAAAATACCCTTCCTGAGGGTAGGGTAGCACTGAATACAGTGCTCTGAGATGTATACAACTGTAATATCATTTCCACTTCTTTACATTCTAGCTCTGTACGATAAAGGCCAACATTTCATTCAACTTTTAAATTATTTTTTGTACCTGTGCACTAATTCTTCGTGATGTTTGCACATGTACAGCTACTACTAATCGCCTATCCTGGAAGCAAAGCACACTTAGCTCATTCATCCACCTTTACTGGAACTGTCAAACACAAACCATTCCCATGCTTGAGGTGAGCAAGTCTTAATGCACAGCACCAACTAGAGGCCTAGTTCAGACCTGCAGGCTACCACGGGCAGATAAACGAAGTTGGACAAGGGATCGAATATGTATCCCCACAACTTGGTGGAGGCAGATTACATTGCCTCCAGCAAGACTGTCCAAATTCATTAAATATACTGTTGTTTACTTTTGCTCAAACTTGGGTGATTCATTACTTGAAAACACCAGCCTGTGCTCAGATCCAAGTTAGAATGCTCCAATGAAAAATACTCTCTGAGCTGCAAAGGTCTGGAGTACAATGTCTTTAGGTTATGTCAGAATGCAGTGTGCATTAGAGTTGGATCCAAAGAGGCAAACTATGCAAGCAGACTTACATAGAGATGCCACACCTTGCTGGTGAGGTAAATGGCAATATGTGAACAGACAGGTCCTCTTAGCCACACAGATGCCAGGCTCAATGGCAGGAACCAAATTAACGGCCAACAGGTGTTTTTGTGACTGAAGGACCATTTCCACTGGGGTCCTGCAGATTCAGCACTAGGTCCCTAGCTTTTCACAGTATATCAATGATTTAGACTTAAATGTAAGGGGCACAATTTAGAAGTGTGCAGATGATACAATAATTAGTTTTGTGGCTGACAGTGAGGAAGTGGTAGACTGCAGGAAGATAGGTGGACAGAAAAGTGGCAAAGTGAATGTAATTGGGAGAAATGTGAAGTAATAAATTTGATGAGGCTGGAAAAGGCAAGGGAATACACAACAAATGGTAGGATACTAAGCAATAGAGAAACAGAGGGACGTTAGAGTGCTTCTCCACAGATCCCAGAAAGTAGGACAGGTAGATAAGGTGGGGTTAAGGCAGCACTCAGGATACATTATTAGACAAGGCATAGAACAAGAGCAGGGAGGTTATGCTTCGAGGAAGAGTCAGCTGAACTTGAAACGTTAACTCTGTTTCTCTCTCCACAGATCCTGCTAGACCTACTGAGTTTTTCCAGCTTATTCTGTTTTTAATTCAGATTTCCAGCATCTGCAGTATTTTGCTTATATTTTGGGGATTATGCCAGAACTGTATACAACACTAGCTAGACCATCGCTAGAATACTGCACACAGTTCTGGCCAGCCCATTACAGGAAGGATGTGATCACACTCAAGAGGGCCTGCACCCTCTTTTACGAGGATGTTGCCATGGCTGGAAAATATTATAATGCTATAAGGAAAGTTTGGATAAGGCTGGGGTTTGTTTTCTTTGGAACAGAAGAGAATTTATTGTCGTATATAATGATAAGGGGCCTAGACATAGTGGATTAGAAGGACCTAGTTCCCTAGAGGTCCATAGCCAGAGGCAAAGATTTAAGCTAATTTGGTAGAAGGAATAGAGGGGAGTTGAGCAGTTTTTTTCCAAGCAGAGGGTGGTGGGAGCCTGTAACTCACTGCTTGAAAGGGTGGTACAGTGTAGTAACCTGATGTGTAATATGCCTTTAAGATGAACGTGTAAAGAAAGATCATATGATCTTGGTATGCAATAGCAGAGTAGCATGGGCTACTTCTGTAGTCTGTAGTCTAGAGTTAGAGTCCGAAGAGTAAAAACAGAGTTTTGAGTTGTGAGCACACAAGTGTAGCTGCTGAGTTCCTTTTGTAAATAAACAGAATGTGTTTCTTCTTAGAACGATCTACTGATCTTCTATCTTTGGTGCCAATTCGGTCACTCAAACAAATGTGCAATCCAGATCCTTAAGTCCCAACAAAGCTGGGTAAAAGGATCCAACAAACTGGCGACGAGAGTAAAAAGCAAGTAAAATACACAAAAGGACGAGGAAAAGAAAGAACGAACAAAGGTACCTCGCACTGTAATTTTAAGTAAAGAAAAATTTCTGTCCTGATCATCGAAGCAATCCCCTCAGGGCATGCCGCAATTTGGAAGAGTTGAACCTTTTGATCCAGCTTCGGACAATTGGTGTAATTATGTTGAACGCCTCGCGTTCTTCTTCCAGGTGAACGACATTAGGGGGTTGGAGGAGAAGCGTGCGATCCTCTTACGTGTGAGAGTAAGACATATGGATTAATTTGAAATTTGTTGGCACCCAGATTCAAAAAGTTTGGATGACTTAGTGAACCTCAAAGAATCATTGCCAGCCCAAGCCTTCGGTGACGATGCAACGGTTCAGATTTAACTCATGGAATAGAGCCGCGGGGGAGGCAGTTGCTTGTTATGTGGCAAGTCTGAAACAACTAACAGAATAGATGTATCAATATTTGGTACATCTTTCAATGATACGCTTAGAGATCGTTTGGTGTGCAATATAAATGAAGATGCGATTTAGAAGAGATTACTGTCTGAAACAAATTTGGATTTACAGAAGACATTAGAAATTGCTCTGGCAATGGAAGGCACAGTGCGGGACTTGAAAGCCACACAGGGAGCGCAAAATGGCACCATCCTCCACGTTGGGCAGGGAGCGCCTCAGCCAAAAAGAGTGCAAAAATGCAAGGCTTTACTCAGAGGCGGGAAGCTGCCACCGCCAGCAGACTAATAAGAGATACCTTAGCAGCAAAAACATAGCATAATGGGAACAGTGGTGGAAGCAGACAACCTTGTAATGAACCACAGTTTAAAAATATTGAATGTTTTTTCTGTCATCCAAACAGACACCTCATGAGACATTGTAAAGATAGAATCAGGCAGACTTTCAAACAAAGGCAAAAACACAAAGAGATCTACAGCGTTGAAGAATTAGATTCAGATATTTATTCATCGTATAATTTAAAGGTAGGAAGAACAGAGCCTATGTAACCATGAGAGTGAATGAGAGGCTGATCAGAATGGAGGTGGATACTGGAGCAGCCCCTAAGGTGAAAGGTGAGCATACTTTTAAATACCTGAATCATGGGGAACATAAACTAAATTTGGAAGAAACAGATGCCAAATTGAAAACTTACAGGGGAGAAGACATACAAGGACATAAGTAAAGTCACAGTACATTACGGAGGTCAAACAGTGAAATTACCCTTGATGGTGGTAATAAGGACCTAGCCTCCTTGGATGAAACTGACTGAAAGAAATTAAATTGGAATGGGCTGAAATCTTCCAACTGAGAACTAATGGGCACAGAGCTATTACAAAAATATGCCTCAGTCTTCAAAGATGAGCTTGGAAAAATTGAGGGGCTACAAGCAAAAATTCATGCGGATCCAGAGGCAATACTGGGGTTCATGAAGGCAAGACCAGTACCTTATGCAATGCAGGAGAAGGTAGATGCTGAACTGGACAGATTAGAAAAACTGGTGTGATACAACCGGTGCAGTTTTCAGAATGGGCAGCACCAATTGTACCCATTCTCAAACCTGACCAAGGCGCTCGAATTTGTGGAGACTACAAATTAACAGTCTTTAAAGTGGCTAAGTTGGACAGACACCCCATACCAAAAACTGAAGATGTACGCCAAACTGGCAGGTGGAACTGCCTACACAAAGCTTGATACGAGTCACGCTTATCGACAATTGAATAAGAGAATGCCTCCCGGAAGTTAATCACCATTAATACACACAAAGGGTTGCATCAATATACCCTGTTTACCTTTTGGCCTATCTTCAGCTTGCACCATATTCCAAAGAACCATGGAAAGTTTACTACAGGGACTGCTCCATGTTTATTTAGATGACGTTCTAGTGACAGGACTCACTGAAAAGGAACACTTCATAAACTTGGAAGAAGTTTTAAGACATTTTTCGCAGGTGGGGGTGTGTTTGAAAAAAGGAAAGTGCACATTTCAACCGAAAGACGTAACCTACCTAGGTCACAAGGTAGATTCCCAAGGCCTACACCCAGTTGAAGAAAAAGTGAAAGCCATTAGAGCGGCACCAGCACCTAAGAATACATCCGAACTCAAATCATTCTTGGGGATGATCAATTACTATGGATGCTTCTTGCCTAATTTGTCGACAGAACTGGCACCACAGTATTGCTTGCTTAAGAAAAACCAACAATGGTCTTGGAAAATACTATAGGAAGAAGCTTTCACAAAAATGAAACAGTTGTTACAATCATCTATCCTGCTAGTACATTTTGACCCAAAAAAGAGACTTGGTATTGTAAAGAACATATCTTTTTATTTTCTGTTGGACTGTGGTAAAATTACAATGGCTGTAGTTGAAAGACATGTCCACTGGAAGAGGATGAGATATATATACAATGTTGTAGTCCTGGAACAGAGTGTGCCATGAAAGACAGGATGATGCTGGAGAGAAGTCCTGGACCAAGGGAGCTGCCTGACAACAGCATTTTAATTGGCTCCTGACCAGGTGGCCAGGTTTTGTGTGAATGCAGCAGAATAGCTCCTAGCCTGAAAGGAACAAGACCTAAAACCTCTTTCTCCTGTGTGTGGAAAAGTCCAGTAAATCCACAATAAAGCTAGCTGGCTTTTCTCCTCATATCTCCATAACCTGCTCTCACTGAAAACCCCTGTCAAGAGGAAACGGGGAAAAAATCACCAGAAGAGACATTGAAAAGCAAGTTTTTCAACCAGTGAACCACAGACTGAAAGTGCTGGGAGACCACCTCATGTCATCAACAACAAACTGCAAGGAATTTAGAAGACATCAATCAAAATCAACCCAGCTAATCCTGTACTCCGGATTGGTGCTATTGAACTGTTTTATCTCACCCTTAAAGTCCATGTTTTGTGTGTTGTGTGTGTGTGTTGGGGTTTAAGAAGGGGTAGAGTTTAAGTTATTGAGTTAGAAGTCAGGAGTTCATATTTCTTTCTTTTGCCACTAGTTAAAGACAATTTGTTCAATAGAGTTATTTACATATTAAGTTTACAAACCTGGTCTCATATTCTGTTAACCTAAATTAAACAGTTAGGTAGAATTGAGGCAATCTGTTGGTTTGGCCAAACTTCTCACATCTGTCACTGCTCAGGGAACAGTGGGGCTTCATATTACATTGTACTATCCCCAGTGAGTCATGACAGTATTAACATGTAATGAATCTCTCTAAGGAGTAGGAGCAGTGCTCTCTGATCAAATGGATGATGGATCAGAACGGCCTATAGGATATCTATCGAGAACACTCAATACAGCAGAAAAAGGGTACTCACAAATTGAAAAAGGCATGTCAATCGTCTTTGGTGTTAAGAAATTTCACCAGTAGGTACACGGTCGTCATTTTACTATGATATCGAACCACAAGCCCTTACAGGAATTGTTCAATGAAGACGAGGCTTGTCTATAGCCCATAGCCTCAGCAAGAGTACAAAGTTGAGCATTGATCTTGGCAGCGGATGAGTATACTTTCATTCATAGACCCGGAAATCAAATTGCAAACTCCGATGCTCTTAGTTGTTTGCCCATGCAAGTAGATGATGAGGATGTTCCAATTTCTCAAGAATTCGTTTTATTATTCAACTTCCTGGATTCATCACCGATATCTGCTAGGCAGGTTAGAGATTGAATAAGACTGGGTCTTGACTTGTCCAAAGTACGAGAACAAGTTCTTCATGGTTGGTCACAAGAATCAGGAATCTGACAAAACGAAACCGTACTTTCAGAGACAATACGAAATAACCAGCTGGGATGGTATCTTACTGTGGGGAGCACAAGTGATTATTCCTTCAAAAGGGTGAAAGCCATTGTTGTCTGAACTTCACAGTGCACAAAAAACTCTCTCACACAGCGAGTGGTTCGTGTCTGGGATGCACTGCCGGGAAGTGTGATGGAGGCAGGTTCCATCGGGGCATTCGAGAGGGCATTAGATGATTATTTAAATAGAAACAATGTGCAGGATGAAAGGCAGGAGAATGGCACTCAGTCATAATGCTCATGTGGGGAGCCAGTGCAGACACAATGGGCCAAATGGCCTCCTTCTGTGTCATAACAATTCTGTGATCCCCAACCAAGAGAGTTTTGGGAACCAGTGGAATAGCTACAATGGGAGATAGGACCGTCAGAGGTCCACAGGCATTCAGTGGTACCGACAGTGCTGTGATAGCCTTCATCAACAAGTCTCAAACAAGAGAAGTGTGACGAGAACACTGGTGAAAATTTACAAATGAACACGCTGACGCTTCAGGCTGTGATGCTCCTCCAGTCATCTGAGGATTTCAGCAGTGGTGGAGCACATGTGTAGCCCGAGGCAAAATGATTTACTTTTCAGTCTGCAGTCATACCGTGGGCAGAATTCAAACCTTATTGACATGTTGCAGCTCCAGCTCTGCATTATACTTCATGCAACAACCTCGGAATTATTAACGACCCAACTTAAGCACAATAGATACTTATGGACCATTTAAAAAGGGCTTTTGTTGAGAAGAAAAGCGTGCGCCTTTTCAATCTCCATTCAATCACTAACTGGGCACTGTGCTTAACGATTGTCCGATACCACTGCGTTTCCATAGTAATCAGTCCAGTTCCTATGCCTTATGCAACTTGCTGTCGCGTTTTAGAGAGTAATTAGCAGAGAAATCTTTAATGGGAGGGCTTCATGCACTGAATTTCATGGCTCATTTGAGTGAATGAAGGCAAATCTCATGTTGAGAGGTTAGGGGTCTCAACCAGTAGGTCGGCTACGAAAAACATCGAGTGATAAGAGGGGGACAAGTTCAATCCTCGATGTGCGCCGAGTGAACTGCTCACGAGGGGAGAAGTAGGAGCTGCTAACAATTGGCATCGCCCCTGGGAGAGGAAAGGTCCATAACTTCAGCTTCCCCTCCCCCAACTTCTTGCCACTGGTCTGTTGAATAGATGAAGAAAACACCACAAATTCTCTGGTGGTTCAATTGTTAAGTTCACTGACCTATGGTGAATTTTGTCATGCAGACCAAGTTTGACACCAAGTTCAAGTTCAGGTCCTTTGCTCGATCGCCATCATGTGGTCCCTGCTGGAATGATGATAACCGGCTGCCAGCAAGATGCCAGAGTTGTTTTCCCTTATTACTATAGGGTTTGAATTTCTGTGGCGCCTTCCATGATCTCAGCACATCCCAAAGTATTTTACAGTCAATGGATCACTTTTTGAAGTATAGTCATTGTGGAAAAGGGGCTAAATAAATGAAAATCATTGCTGCTGGCATCAACACTGCAAGAGCCAAGTGCCTCCCCACCAGCTGTACAGCTTTCTCCTCGTTCCTGTGCTCCTGCTTGTGGTGACAAGGCATGGCAACAGATTGATGGAGGAGAAGGCAAGCTTGTTGAGGGGTGTGCCTCATGGGAGAGGTGAAGGTCTCAGGCTGTTGAAATGCAGAAAGGGGTTTTAGGCTTATGGATGTATTGATGTGGGAGCACAGTGGTTACGAAACTGGACTAGTAATCCAGAAAATGGATGTTCAGATTCCACTAGTTCCCAAATATCTCTTGGCGATCCTCAGAAACTCGTCTCAAGATTCTACCCTTGTCCCGCCACCAAAGGCAGCCACATGTGTAATGCTACATCTAAAATGTCACTAAGTCAGGGGCTTCAGCACAGTGACAGTGGCCCCTTTGTGTTTATCTTACAACAATTTACATTTGTAAAGCACTTTTTTTTGCCAGGCCTTCCAAGCTGCTTCACGGGAGTCTTAACAAAATTTGACCCATAAGAGTTGAGATTAATTTTTTTTAAAAAAATGTGTAGTGAAAAACCGCTCTTAATAAAAGTGACCATGAAGATGTCGGACAGAATAACAAAGCAACTGGGTTCACCAATTCCTTTTAGAGGAGAAAATCTGCCATCCCAGTCCAGTCTGACTGACCCATAAGGGACTCCGATCACGATGCATGGTTGACTCTTAACTGAAGTGGTCATCTAATTGTTTCAAAGCGGTACAGTGGTTCAAGAATAGAATTTACAGCACAGAAACAGGCCATTCAGCTCAATTGGTCTATGCTAGTGCTTATGCTCTATATGAACGGTCTCCCACCCACCTCTAACCTCATTAGCATAACCTTCTACCCCTTTCTCCCTCATGTGTTTATCTAGCTTTCCCACAATTGCATCCATGCTATTCGCCTCAACTACTCCATGTGGTAGCAAATTCCACCCTCTCTCAACCCTCTGGGTAAAGAATTTTCTCTTGAATTCTCTATTGGATTTATTAGTGACAATCTTATATTTATGACTTCTTGCTTTGGTCTCCAATTCAACAACACGGGAGCCCTGTATTCTGTTGAGAATTTGATTAAAAAGCATAGGAATTACTAGGCAAGGGGAAAAGTCCAACTAGTTCACCTGGTAGTTGTGTGAAACAACAAAAATGGAGTTATAGACTAATCACAGCCACCAATCTCTAACAATTAGCCTACAACAAACCCAGATATGAGGTGAGGAAAACCTCACTGCAGAGCTTTGGGAGCTACATGTCATCAAGCTCTATACTCACACCATGTCTCAAATAGCGTATCCCACCTATTATTTTCTGAAAGTCTAACTTGCTAAGCACTTTGTGAAAACATTAGCATCTTAATATTGACCGGGATGTTGATTCTTATCTAGCACAGCCATTGTTTCCTTTCACACAAAGGTTGATCATAGAAGTGAAAATGTGCCCTTACCCATCTGGTTTCTCATATGCTTGAAGCTTAGCAGTGTGCAAGTCAGAAGAGGACAGGCAACACAGTGGCTCTGCTGAGATGCTCCGAGCCCTCCACGTCCTGGGCATGAGCTGGACCTTCGGGAGCACAGAATGGCATTTGTGGAGCTTAATCCTCAGATTCTGGATCTCTTGCTCCTTCTTGACAAACTGAAGCTCCAGTTCTCGAATCTGGGCCTCCTTCAGGGTCAACAGTGCCCTGGAGCCCTGCGTGATCTCAATCATTTTCAACCTCCTCTGGATTAAAAATGTATAAACTATAAATTCTCATTACACCTGAAGACCCAGCTTGTGAAATGTGGTCCAGGTACCCTTATGAAAATGGAATGGTGGGCTTGAAGAGAAAAAAAAAGCCTTGCACACACACACACATAAGAATAGCAAGCCCCTGCATCACCTGTATCCCAACCAGGTCTCAGAGCCCGATGACAGCATTTATCTCATCCCATCAAGGACTCTCCCCACTCTGAGTCATTAGCACCAAGATCAGTCCTTGTGTCTCAGTGCATGAGGTAGTGGCAGCTGTGCATCAACGTCAGCATCAGCACTGACGACTATTTTTTCACTGCAGCCTGCCTGCACGCCAATTGTACATCAGAGCACAGCACTCAAGAGCACTTGAACTCCCAGAAATGAGAAAACAAATAGCAGGCCTTGGCAGACACTGCTGCTGCTAGGTTCTTGGAGGGGGGCAGGGGACACAATTTTAAGAAGTAAAGCAAAAGGTGCTTCACAGGAGTGCTATCAAACAACATTTAACACCAACTCACATAAGGGGTATTTATTAGGAGAGGTGACTAAAAACTTGGTCAAAGAGTAAGATTTGGCACTCTTTAGGATGCTCCTCAAACTTAGCTCTTTGATCAAGCTGCTGGTTACCTTTCCCCATTTCTCCTCGTGTGGTTCAGTATCAAAAAATGTCAAATATGAAGCAAAGCAGATTGAGGGAAGATTTGACAGAGGTGTACAAGGTTATGACAGGTTTGGATAAGATAGACAAGGAAATACTATTCCCATTAACTATGGCAAAGGACACAGAATTTAGGTTTTGGGCAAGAGATGCATGAGGATGTGAAGAAGAACTTTTCAATGCAGCGATTGTTAATGACGTGGAACTCACTGCCCACAAGGGTGGTGGGAGCAGAGACGGCCAATGGTTTCAAAAGAAATTCAGATGGGCACTTCCACATAGCTGCACGAGGGTGGAGAGGCATTAGTGAAGTTAGAACCATAGAAAAGTTAAGGTGCAGAAGGAGGCCATTCAGCCCCTCATGTCTGTGCCAGCCAGAAAAAGATGAAAAAGAAACTAGTTGCTCATTTTAATCCTATTTTGCAGCACCTGGTCCACAGCCTTGCAGGTTACAGCACTTCAGATGCAGATTCAAGTACCTTTTAAATGAGTTGAGCATTTCAGCCTCAACCACCAATTTAGGCAATGAATTCCAGAGTCATAGACTGTTATCAGCTATGTTGAAGGCTGC